>NC_041332.1:39410558-39630558 GCF_004354835.1 Perca flavescens | reverse complement strand
CAACACTAATTTTGGCGCGGCTTTGGCAGGTTCATGTCACGCCTAGGGTTGGGTATTGTTTAACTTTTTTTCCCCCCGATACCGGTGCTAAAATGATACTTTTAAAACCGTGCCGATGCCTAAACTGTGCCTGAATCGTTACAAAAAAATAGTTTGTTTATTGCTAAGGCCATACGGTAAAAATGAAAGGCTTTATTAAAAATGTAATAACATAACAATAACTTATTTCCCCATTAAACTGCTGTTAAAACAACCACTAGATGGTTGTTTTTCAGACAATGGCAGCTGCAGACTGTTGGACGTCCCGCTGTTGGAATCCTCTACAGTAAAATACAGTCACACGTCACACCGTTTAGTTGTCAGCATTTAAACGTGTTTAATCCAGCTACTAGCTAACTGTAGGCTAACGTTACCTGCTGCCAAGTGTTGCTGCTAACGTCCGTTTTGGAGCATCAGAGAGCAGCTCAAGCACTTAAGTGGCACTGAAATGAAGCACCAAAATCCGCGTTACAATATGGTCCGGTAGATACCGGTCGTTTAGGCACCGGTGCCATATTAGCACCAGGTTTTGGTACCCAACCCTAGTCACGCCCATAGTTACTATATATAGTCAGTAAAATACAGACATCATGAGCAGAGATATAAAGGATAAAATAAAGGAATTTCACTGAATGTGAAATTGTAGAAAAATGGGCATTACTAATGCCAAAAAAAACTGTAGTGACATGTTGCAGACGCAGTTAATGCCACAGCCTCAGAAGGTCGAGCCGAAATTCAAACGAAATGGTCCGATATTAAAGATGCAAAAAAAAGCACCTAGCGCTACATTGAGAAAGTGTTTGCCTTTTTTTCACATTCAAAGTTTCTATTGAGGTTTTCGAATTTAGCTTCAATTGACATTTATTTTTTTATTCTTACACCTATCTTTTCTTATTAAACAGCAAAATCGTGAGAGTTTCTGTCTTTCGCCTTAATGGCTTTTAAAATCGCAATTTTGAGCTCATTGGTCAATGACAGTTATTTGATATTAGGGCTGGGGATCGCCACTGATTTTCCCAATAAGATTTTCAATTCAATATTGATTAAGGATATTTCAGTAAGAATATCAATTCTGCTCGGATATGAAATAGATTCTCGGATAATCTGCTTTAAATTGTACAAGAAACCCTCTAAATTGGTGCATTATTAAAAATATAGTTTACTAGGGCTGCAACTAACTATTATTTTAATAATCGATTAATCTGTTGATTATTTTTTCGATTAATCGATGAATTGGATAAAAAAAAAAGCATTGATTTACATCAACTCAATACATACATACTTGTTTTAGTTAATAGTTGTGTAAAGGTAAGTAACCCAAATAGCAGATACAGACAAGACAGAGAGACACACACTTAGTCATTAAATTATTACCATCATTGTAGTAAGTGCAAGTTAAGTTCATTTATACACCACACACTAATATATTTGTCAACAATAACTGATATGGGACAAGCACATAATATATACATGACAACAGATTGAAAAATAAATGGGCCAAAAAAGGCGAGTGAATAAAACCGTGTCTTTAGTCTTGCAAACTATACCACCCCTGCTTTATTACTGTTATTAACAAGCTAATGCTAGCTTGTCATGCTAGTCAGCTGGATAACGAGTAAACCGCAGCACCAGAAGAGCTACTGGAGAACTTCACTTCAGAACGGAACAGAAGTAGGATAGTGTAGTGACTTTACCCTGCTGTTGAACTCCCTTCCTCCTCATCAAGGACTCCAACATGTTTACGTTTTAGGTGCTGACTCATCACCGTGGTGCGCCCGTGCCATGCCGTGTCGCTTTTGCTTATCTTGCAATTAACACGTTTTTGATTTATTTAGTCCCACACCTTGGATGACTTAGGTCGTACTGATTTCTCTGCCTCCGCCGTGTGTTTCAGAACAACGTTACGGGTCTCTCCGGTCTCTCTCCGTATTTCCTCTACCCCCGCTCTGCTCTTTTTTTCTTTTCTTGCGCTCCGCTCTGCGCTCAACTCAATTTTTTTTTTTTTTATCTCCGCGACAAGTGCCGTAATAGTTGCGCGACACAACGAATCGATAATTAAATTCGTTGCCAACTTTTTTAGTAATCGAATTTTATTGATTTTATCGATTTGTTGTTGCAGCCCTATAGTTTACATTAATAATTAACACCAAAATAGTTAAGTAACATGAGCACACTACAGCTGTTTTGGTTACTGGGAAGGGCTGTATGTTTTGTCTGGTTTGTAAAAGGTTATTGATTAGAATGCAGACAAGATGTTCCTTTTAGGTATTTTATTGGAATGAAGGTGCGTATAAAACATTATACAGGTAAAGGGTAATTTATTTTTATTTTTCTCAACCCATTTTCCCATGCATTTGTGTCTAATAGACTGATTTGACCAAAATTCTTTGAAATTGGTACAGTTTTGAACAAGAACGCAGAAACGGGCCTGCGCGAACCGAATGAGGTCATTATAGTTGACCGACCACCTGTATTCATTTGAGCCAAAGGGAGGGAGGGAGAGAGAGAGAGGTGGCTGTGAGGCTCGCGATATTGGTGTTATGTTGTCAGGAATTGGACCTGTTGCTGCCAGATATCTGTGATGTGTCCTGTGATATACCTCGGACAAAACGCTATGTCACAACATCAGAGAATTTCCCCCTCTAATCAACAGGGCTGTGGTAGAGACATGAGCAAATATGAGCCATTGTTAGTGAAAATCTTTTAGATAACACAAAACCATGGATGTATTATAGCCTATTGACCGCACAAAACACTTTGCAGCCTTTTATCTATTTCTCGCAGTGCAATTAACACAACGTAACATTAAGTAAAATGAACAACAAACCTCAATATTACTTAGTTACCAAAAAAGTGCTTTCTGTTGTGCAGAGAGAGTGGTGAAGAGACCACTATTATTAAATATACCTTAAGCCATACATTCTGAAAATGGCCATGCCAGTTTTTCACTCGCCAAAATTTAGCCGAACTTTGTAGCATTGTTTAGCAACAGGCTAGCATGACATAGATCCTAAGATTGTCTAGTTTTTAAGTATCTCCACTCTAAAACCTTTAAAACTTGTTCAAAATGAAGCCCGCTTCAGCCTCTTAAAACACAGATCTTGGGATTTCATTAATCAATTTGAATCGGAAAATCAATTTATTTTTATTTCTATACCCAGCCCTATTCGGTTTAGCCTTAGTAATCTCACACGATACTGGAGATCCCTAGGGAATGTTGACATGTGTTTGTCGACAGTTCAGTTTGCAGGCTCTCTCGGTAAGCTGACGGTCTCCAGCGTCAACAACCCTCGCAAGATGATTGATGCTGTGGTGACAACCCGCACAGATGATGAGGTCTGTTTGCATGTTTCTCTTCTTGTACACAATGGTCTCTTTAAATTGACTTGACTTTGCTAAATTGACTAACAGTAGAGGATGTGTAGGATATGTTCAGTGTTTACAATTGAACACTTCCTGAAGCTGCTTCACAGTTACAGTCACAAACCCTTCTCTTTCACTGTAAAGCTTTGAGGCAGCTGTAGGAGGTGCTGAGTTTAAAGGATATTATATTATATATAGCATACTAGCATTTTTAGGTTCATACTTGTATTGTATGTTTGTACACGTTTACATGGTTTAATGCTAAAAAAAAATTAGCATGCTACTTTTCTAAAAATTTCTACTACTGCCCATACAGTGAATACAAGTGCAGCAAGCCTGTATTCACCCTTGTATGAGACTCTCTGTAGGAGCTCCTGTCTCATTAAGCCCCCCACCCAACAAAGTCCAGTCTGCTTTGATTGGCCAGAGTGTTTCCTGGAATCTGCTTTGCGCTCCGCAGCCTCTGCTGTTGTTTTACTAGTTGAAGTTGGAGCAACTGCAATGGAGCATATAACAACTAACAACTTTGTACCGTGAAAAATCACCAATAAAGGCTTCTAAACCAAATACTACACAACCGGAAATTGAGGAGAAATTACCAACATTGGCTGCCAAGATTACAGTTATATGGTGTTAGCATGCAAGTTACTAAAATATTTAGCAGTAGGCAGAGGTGTATAAAGTACTAGAGACCCATACTTGAGTAAAAGTGCTCTATCAAAAAAGTGTCTTGAGTTGAAGTGCTCTTTAAGCACCCCACTTAAGTACTAAAGTATTCAAAGTATTCATGTTGTATTTGCAATACTTAAGTATTGCAAATAGTTTATTTTAAAATGTACTCCTCAAGTACCAAAAGTACAAGTATTGTGTTATTAAAGAAAGCAGTCAAATTTTGAATATATTGTTGGAGTTGAACTTTTTACTTGGTATTAAGACATTAAGTGCATTACAGGCTTACAAGCTGTACATTGCTGGATATATGAAGGAAGTTTCTGAAGTAAACCCAAAAAGGTGCATTAATGTCACAGCTGTTATAACTACTATTATCTGCTAGAACAGTGGGTTATTAATCATTTATTAACAAATACTGAAATAAAATGTGTGATGTAGTGGAAAGTTAGCAAGCTAGCAACATACAGATAAACTAGCAGTTTCACATCACAGGGTAAAACGGTTAACATCCAAGACTCACTGCAGACTGAAACAACTCAGGACTAGCTTAATCTGCTGCAACAATGGCTAAATAGAGTACAAACTTACATTGTCTCTGACTTCTGAACAGGCGACCATAATGAAAAGAAACGCGACGCGATCTCTGGGATTTCTTACGTAACTAACGTAGCCGTAACTACACACACTGTAACCTACACAGTCTCCGTAGCGTGAGACATTCACAACAGTAACGAGTAACGATGCAGAACATACAAAATGTATCGGAGTAAAAGTATTAAACTCATCGAAAATATGTACTAAAGTAAAAGTGGAAGTAGGAGAAAAAATAATTATAAGTACAGATAGTACTGAGACAGATTTTTAGTACTTAAGTACAGTAGTTCTACTTCGTTAGTAGGCTAACGTTAGATTGTAATGGAACGAACGAAGCAGCACTTTCTACCGGCAGAGAAAGGCTTCAGAACCAAACGCTACTCAATCGGACATGTTTCAGCAGTAATGCAACCTGGAATTGGGGAGAATTTAACGGAGTTAAAAATTTGTGGAAACCCTCTGCTGCACATTTCACTAATTATTTGCCTGGCTTTGGACAGAAAAGCCTGTCAGCTGCCTTGTGCTTTGTTGTAAATAAAACAGAACCACAAAAAAAACATTTTGTGGTTCTTAAAAGTAAGAAATCCATAGGGCAGTGGCAAAAAAAGCAGTTTGAAAACAGCACAGTAGTGTGTAGTGCCATAATGTTATATTTTACTCCGGTTTTTCTGGAATATTTCCTTTGTTATTAATGCCGTACCTGTTTTTTAATCTGAAGTATTTTTTGACTGTCTACCTCCAGGAAAAAAGAGAGAAGCAGGTTTGGAATAAGAGGCGACAGATCCTCTACACTGTGGAGAAGGTAGGTCAAGGAAGCTGTACATGTCAAGCACTTTTTCAAAATGCAGGAAAGACTCTTGGATCCTAAATGTTTTCATGACTCTTTTTGTACTTCCTTCCATCTATGTCTGTCCTCCAGATGTACAGTTTGCTGCTAGAGGTTCAAGACTTTGAGAAACGTTTTGTCCAGGTGCCAGAGGAGGACAGGGAGGCTCTTCTAGAGCAGCATAAAACCAACACCTTGCAGCTGTGCAACTCTCTGCGGGAGAAGGAGTGGGACGACAGGTAGGAGGGAAGGATGGATAAAGTACAGTACAACTAATAACTGCGTACAAAACATAATTTTATGTTTGGGATAATAAGAGAGAATTAAAATGCCCAATACTGTATATGCCTATCTCCACGCTATTATTTTCTTTCTCCTGATTAAGAGTGAGTGATGAGCAGTGTGTGATGATCATGTCAGTGAGGAAGGGCAAGCGGCTCATCTCCAGGCTCCTCCCTTTCCTGCCCTCACCCCAAGCTGCCGCCATTGTCATGGCGATTTCTCGCAACCTTCCTGCCTTGGCCAAGAAGGACAAGCAGGACCAGGTAAACCATTTCACAATGCAAGCTCTCAGCATTATAGTCTTTCTATGCCTTTTTTTCTTTAAAGGCGCAGTAAAAAAACAAAACAGGTGCTGCGCCTTAAGGCCTTTCCACACCAGGGATGTTTTTTTTTGTGCAATTCATTGTAGGGGTGGGCGATATATATCGTTTACGATAATATCGTCATTGTTGTGTTAACGATGTGCAAATTGACATTATCGAGTATTTAAATTAGAAAAAAACACTTCAAAACACGTATTGGAACCATAGATTGGAACGCTACACATTCACTAATGTCAACAAAGATGGCATTGCGCGATTGTGCAGCGGCTACTAGCTCTCCTGTCGGTGTATATTTATACAAGTACAGCCACACTGAACTAATCAATATAGGACTACAATACAACACAGCTGTTAGAGAGCCTTCCAGGCGGCTCACAACATCCCAGAGGACACAGCCAGACCGGGCGCTCCAGGTTGTTGTCGGCGCTAGCACTCCGAGCTAGCTACCGGCAGGATGAGAAAATAACTCCTGCAAGAGTCAGACCAGAGGCGGAGGACTGCATTTTTGTGCATAATGAATGGAGTACCGACCGCAGGATCGTTGCCCAGCACGTCTCACCTGACCTGGAGCCCTGTCGGTAATATACAGGCCATTTTATTTACTACGAAAACAGCACACTGCCGTCTACATATCCCCCGATGCTAACGTTAGCACAAGTTTGGCTCACTGCTAACTATAGTGAACAAACTGCAGCGCGGGGGGGGGGGATACATATTGTAGCAGGGGGCTTTAACAAGGCGTCCTTAAAGTCTGTACTCCCCAGCTTTTTTTTCCAGCATGTAGATTGTGTTACTAGAGGGAAGAACACACTAGACCATGTATACTCTAACATCAAGAAAGCACACAGAACTGCTCCTCTCCCTCACCTGGGCCAGTCAGATCCAACTATTCCTGATCCCAGCATAAGTCCCGGTCAGAAGGACTATACAGCCAAGTAGAAGGACTATCAGTACCTGGCCTGACACTGCCCTATCCCAGCTCCAGGACTGCTTCCAATAAGGACATGGTTGTGTGCAATATGTTACAGAACAGAGCCTTTTGTTTATTATTATGATTTCATCTTGCTTGTATGCTGCACAACTTACATTACAGCAGAGATGTGCAACTGAAGGTGTACTCAGAGTTCAATGTTCCTACACTAGTTCAATTAGTATTAGTATAGTAGTATTTTGTACTGTCTTTACTTGAATACTTAAATTTTAAAGAAAATAAATAAGAACTGTTTTCATTCAACATTGTGCCCATTATCATCAGTGATTAAATAATTCAGACTTTTAAAAACACATTTTTAAAGGATATCGTCTAATTATCGTTATTGTCAAAATCGGAAAAAATATAGATATTATTTTTTGTCCATATCGCCCACCCCTAATTCATTGTTATTTTTGTAAGTGTTTTCATTTCTAAGCTTTCGCACTGTGAATAAAGGCATCAGATTATAATACAACAACATAGAGGCTGTAGTCCAAACCATAAAACAAAGCAGTGTTTCCCATACATTGATTTATTTGGGCTGGTTGAAGGCTGGCTACTGTTACAATTCCAAACGGTTTTCCCATTTTCTCATTAAAAGACCAAAGCTAATCTAATTAGACACAGTAAACATTGTATATGTTATAAAGACAATTAAACGATTACATATATTGAGGCTTGAAAGCCAGGAATTTTACTCTTATGGTTTCCTTGTGTAACGTTACATCTAGCATTGGCTATGATTCAAAACGCCATGGTGTTGCATCAGATGAAATAAGATCTATTAATGCAATTGTAACACTTGACAGTACACCGTATACGGTTCAAGTTTACAGACAACGGTTTCCTCGTTAAGACACATGAAATGTTTGTCTTGTTCTGCAGTTTCTCATTGAATATCATTCATGTGAATAAAGAATTCTTTTGCATAATGAAATAGACCCAGTTTAATAAACTATGCGATTGTCAGAGTTTTACAGCTACCTGCACTTACTACTAGCTGTCTTTCATCCTCTGCCCTCCTGTTCAGGTGCTGTGCTGGTTAGTGGAGCCGATTTCTGCTGTGATCCAGTCATTATCCAGCTCTGCCCTTACAGACTTGCTCCAGGAGCTTCAGGGCAATGAGGGCCAACTGGCCACAGTATTGCACAACAAGGTACACACACACAAAGAACATTGATATTATAGTAATCAAATACTATTACAAACTTTTCAAGTTGAACTTTTTGATATCCCCTTCAGAACACAAGACAAACTAATCTAAAATTTGATTAAATGCACAGCCCTACCCTGACAACTGTAAACTGCAATTGGGTTGTGTTTACTGGAGAAAATGTGGTTCGCAAAGTAAGATGCCTTTAACTCCTCAACCATATCGTTAAAGGTGCAGTAAGTAAGATTGTTGATATTTGAACAACTGCCAAACAAATACAACCCCCCCTTCAAAAGCTCCACCCCCCAGATTAACGGACAGCCGGCCAGCACATTCACATACCTGCCTCCCCCCTTTGTTTTCCATTTACAGAGCCAGGGCAGGGCAGGATTTATTTATTTATTTATTTTTTTTTTTTTTTTTTTTTAGCGCACACAGAAAATAGAGAGCTAGGTGACTGTGAGGAAATATTCACTGAATTTGACAAAAAGTGTATTGGATTAGCATCACTTACCATACCCTTGAACTCAGGTATGGGGTCTTTGTAATAGAGATGGTTTAACATGGAGCTTGGTTGATTTTCACTTTTGTTCAACCCTCTGGCCAGGGGGATGAGTTGGCAGAGGGAACGAGTATTTTACTTGGAGCCACTTTATCTAAACTAACTTTGGTCATCTGCAGTTCAAATGACGAGAAAAGTCTGATGCTCATCACCTGTGTTGGAAAGCAGTTCCTGAACACCAGAGCAAGTCCTCCACCCTGGCTCCAGGTTTTTGGAGTGCTAATAAATGAACAATCCAGTGGGCACGGTTTGATTAGAGAGCCGTATCTCTGTAGTTTGCTCCATTCAGCGTTCCCTCAACTAGGCTTGTGCCGATTGGTGATCAGATTGTCTATTGACGATTGAAGGAAGGATCAGTGATTGGTATTTCCTATGCTTATATCAGAGTTATAATATATAGAATCCGTACCTTCCACATCATTGCTCCTTGTTTTTGCTCGGTTGTTCAACCTTGGTGTGTCAAAATCACGTCCAACCAATTACATTTACCACAGGTTGATTCCAATAAAGGTGTAGGTACATCTCAAAGATAATAAAGGGAAATGGGAGACACAAGAGAAACAAATTCGCGTTGCAAACACCTTTGTTTGTTTCTGTCTAGTTTGGTGTGACACTGCTGTATCTGATCCTGAGTGAAGGAGAGAGGATGCAAAGTTCCGACCCTAACTGTCAACTCATGGATGACAATCGATGGTAAGCTGTTTGTGTGTCAGTGATGTCAATTACTTTCTTGTGTAGTCTCATGGAGTCAATGTCAATTAATACATTTAATACAATGGAAGTGTATCCAGTGTTCCATAAGATGCACAAAAATGCGTATTGTTCATGCCAGTTTACTAATTTGTGCGGTAAGAAGAAAATCAATACCACAGCAGCTCTAGTCATAATGACGCATCCCAAAATGGCTCTGTGCCCAAGGCAAAACCAAGTCATGAGTCATTTTTCGTTCCTTTTCTCTTCATGCTTCTTTAATTATGTCTCACTTCAGTTGTTTGCATATTAATCCACACTGACCTTCTCTTTTTACATCCAGGACGGAGTTGGTGTTTTCAGTGACGAGGGAGTTGCTCAGCGTGCCGACCTCATCGCTCTCTTCTCCCCTCTTCACCCCTCCCAACCTGCTCTCACTCTTCTCACGCTACGTTGATCGGCAGAGGCTGGAGCTGTTACAGGACAAGCTACAGTGAGTTACATCAACGCACAAAAAGTGTCATGTTGCATTTTGTTAGCTGCTTTGCGTGGACAAGCTAGCACAAAGAAAACAAGCTGGTTATACTGAAAACCGCATTCGGAGTTACTCCTTTTTTAAATAATTTTATTTAAGTGTCTGTGTTTATATAAGATATTTATGTTGTAATGTACATAAAGATCGTGTTGATGTAAACTGCTAAGATGATTCGGGAACTATTGAATGAACATGTTCTTTCATTGTTGTAGGAGCACAAGTATAAAAATAAAAACTAACAGTTTGTTCATTGCCTTTCTCAGGATCTCTTCTTTGTCCTGATAGAAGTTACAACAGACATCAACACAACCCCCTGCCCACCGGATGCAGACGTGTGTGTGTGTGTGTGTGTGTGTGTGTGTGTGTGTGTGTGTGTGTGTGTGTGTGTGTGTGTGTGTGTGTGTGTGATGATGAATTGAATAATTTTGAATTGAATTTTAATACAGCAGAATCTCTTTTGTGTTTAGCTTCTGGTGTTTGCTTGTCTGTGTGAATGAACGACAGTGACGGCGCATGAGAGATGGACTGTATGATGATGATCTGCATTTTTAAATATCTTGTTTACGATTATGCCTGTGATGAACCTTCAAATTAAAAAGTATTTCTATTTCTAGTGTTTTAGTCTGATCTTACACTGCTAAAACCAAACGTGTGAAACATTATGTAGTCCACCTACAACATTGTCAAACTCTCAATGGACAGTTAAAAAAAAAAAAAAAAATGCTGCCTTTTTCGTCCTTATCAAAACCTGGTTGCATAATCTCGATAAACACATTCTGCATATGAATGCAACGGGATAAGAGTTTGTAATCGGAAGTGTTCTAGTTTCTGTTTGTCCTACAATCACAGTTGAGGAGGCTTTGGATGATGTAGGTAAACAGTACATGTGGAAAGAAAACAAGGCGAAACGCATGGCGGAATTATAGTCTTGCTTTGCCAGACCTTCCTCCACAGCGCTGCGGGGGAGGGTCTGGTTAGTCAACACAACATTCCGGGATGGGAGAAAAACATGCTCTGGTTTATTGCCATTTCTTTAAACCAATCACAATCGTCATGGATGGCGCTAAGCTCCGCAGGGAGCCGCTGCAAAATAGCCTCGGGAAGGAATTTGTTTTGGTGGAATGTGTACATTCAAAAGTAGTTTTAGTCGTGCGAGAGAAAACTCAGATTGGACAGATGGTCTAGCTAGCTGTCTGGATTTACCCTGCTCTCTGCAGTTGTAAACTGAAGAGCAGTTAACCATAGTCCTCACAAATCCACCGGAGTTTAAAATTCCAACACAAAGAAAGAGGAAGGAAACAGACATCGGCGAAAAGACATGCATCCGCGGAATTTCCTGCGGCACCGGTGCAATCCCGGAAGTGGAACATCTTGGATATAGACAAGCTGAATAGAGGAGGCAAAAGAAAGTCCCAACAGATGGCATATATATTTCAAAATGAAATCCTTTGAAAATGGCTAATTAAGGCTATATTTTAACTCTAACTCAGATTGATCTGAGAAGGAAATCTGCTGTTTAGAGACTCATTTCACTTCAGAGTGACAGCAGACGACCTCACACTGTCACTCAGTCAATATCAGACCATTCTTAAGAATTTAAAAATTAAAAGCCCTTGAAAATGGCTTATTAATGCAATATTTTAATTCTGATTCAGATTGATTTGAAAAGGAAACTTCTGTTTACGCACTTCAGAGACGTACATAGTACACTACCACAGACTGTCACTCAGTCATTATACAGAGCATCTGAGTGGGATTGCTCCTTGGGCCCGTGAAACATCATATCCCACTGATATATCTTTTGTGGACAAGGAAGCATTAAAAAATATTACAGATACACAAAGTTTACAAAGTATTGTGTATTCTTTTCTTATTGTGTACAGTTTACTTTTTTTGTTTATTCACATACTTTTATTTATTAAGACATTTTATATTTTGTGTGCATGTAAGTGTACAGTATCTGGAAAATTATGTGCTGTATCTACTGTATATTGTTTGTGTGTATAGATTGTGAAAATCAACATGAGACTATTCTAATATTGTCTGAGTGTTATTCTGAGCTGCTGTGACTGAAGTGAAATGAGTCTGTGTGAACAGATCAGTCTGAGTCAGGGTTAAAATATAGCATTAAGTTATTTTCCAGGGCTATAATTTCAAAATTCTACATCAATTTGTCTGATATTAACTGAGTGACAGTCTTAGATGGTGTACTATCAATCTGAAGTGAAATGAGTCTTTGTAAACAGGTTTCCTTTTCAGATCAGCCTGAATAGAGTTAAAATATAGCCTTAATTAAACATTTTGGGGGGGCTTTTATTTTGATATGCTACATCAGAATGTTCTAATATTGACTGAGTGTGAGGTGGTGTTATGTTAATCTGAAGTGAAATGAATCTGGTAAACAGGTTTTCTTTTCAGATCAACCTGAATCAGACAAAATACAATGCTTTAATAAGACATTCTCATGGGCTTTTATTTTGAAGTCCTACATCAAAATGGTCTGCCATTGACTGAGTGACAATCTGAGGTGGTGTACTATCACCTGAAGTGAAATGAGTCTGTAAATAGGAAGTTTTTCTTTTCAGATCAGCGTGAATCAGAGTTAAAGTATAGCGTTAATAAGCCATTTTCAATGGCGTTAATTTTGAAATTATACATCAGAATGGTCTGATATTAACTGAGTGACAGTCTGGGGTGGAGTACTATCAATTTGAAGTGAAATGAGTGTGTAAACAGGAGGTTTCCTTTTCAGATCAATCTGAATAAGAGTTTAAATATAGCCTTCAAGGGCTTTAATTTAAAAATCCCTACATCAGATGTGAATTCTTTAAAATGTCACTTTGGGGTGGTGAAATTAGTCTCTGAAAAAGATAGGTTGTCTTTGAACACAAATTAAAAATGCTGTTTTAATGCCTTTGGCAGCAGCCATAAGGGGGGATACTAACTTCCCAGGTGGTGTTATGGTAGGAGGTGTAGTGCACAAATTTATGGTTTATGCGGATTATATATTACTTTTTGTGTCCGAACCTAGCAGATCAGTACCCTGTCTACTCGGGATCATTGACTCTTTCTTGATATGTTCAGGTTATAGGGGAAATTGGTCCAAGTCAGAAGCGTTACCTTCAATGCCCCGTAACAGCCTTGCAATCAGATGCATTTTGGTGGCCAAAGCAAGGTATCGTATAACTTGGTATCTCATTCCCTACCCAGTTAAAAGACCTAGTTAAAGTTAGTTTGGATACATTATTTAATTAAATATGTTGTGATGTTAATAGATGGGCGACTCTCAAAAGCAGGGAAGGTCAATGTTTTAAAAATGGTTTGTGTTCCAAAGCTGAACTACTTTGTCCAATATCTTCTTCTGGAGATTCCCCTGTCATACTTTAAATGGTTTGACAGGATAACAAAGACATTTATAGGTTTGGGTCTACCGAAAATGTGCTATTATTACTTTGCTTTTTACTTTAGGCATGTGGTCCACTGGTCACTTCCTACTGAGAGAGCCCCACCCTGGTATTGTATCTGTTTTTGCCCCATTATCACCCTTGCGATGCCTGTCTGTTAAACTGTATGGTAAGGCAAAAACACGTCAGATAATCTCTTGCTTAAATCTCGTTTGAACTGGATCCATATCTAAATATTAATGTTTAGCGAAATCAACAATGACATTATTTTCTCTATGAAAGCCATTGACAAAGACGAAAACTGGACATTTAGGCTACTCGATAATTTTATTTGAGTTAGTTTTGAAAACAGACATCACAGTTTTTGTTGTTGTTTTTTTTTTTTTTTTTTTTGTAACGCCTCGTTTTTTTTGTCGGTTAACGACAATGATTTTTCCCGCCTAGTTTTTGTTATTTCGTTAACGATTATAAACTCGGTGTGTGTGTGTGATTATGTGTCACAGAAGTGGTTTTGAGTACTTTGCCAGGTGTTTACGTGTGTGTGTGTGTGTGTGTGTGTGTGTGTGTGTGTGTGTGTGTGTGTGTGTGTGTGTGTGTGTGTGTGTGTGTGTGTGTGTGTGTGTGTGTGTGTGTGCGTGCGTGCGTGCGTGCGTTTTTTGTAAAAGGAGGCTGACCCACACAACACTCACTATAAACCAAATCTACCTACGGGTATAAATAGTTACCTTGGCCGTGACGGTGTCAAATAATACATGTTTAATATTATCTAAAACATTGTTTTATTTAAGCGGACGAAGATGGATGGATGGATTGTTTTATTCCGTAACACACAAATTGGTAACTAAAATTGAAAAAAAAAAACTAAACCTTGCAACAAAAAGTTAGTCAAATTAAAATAACCTCGAGGTATCATTACCTATACAGGTCTGGTAAGTATCTCCACGTTGGCTTAGTGTCTCTTCTGTGGTGTTAGGCATAGTGGAGGGACAATCGTATAGTATGGGATTAGTTTTGTGACTTTAATTCCAAGCAAAACTTCTGAAGTATCAAACAAAAAACACTAACTCAAGCAAAAGAATTGTCACCTCAAAGGTAAAACTTAAAACTTGCAAACAAAACATTTGTGTAGTTGTAAACTATTGGTCTTATATTTGTTTGATATTATGTCCTTTTGTTTACAGTTCCCTCTGCTTCTTTCTCAATGATCAGTCTTTTGCTCTCTCCATCACGTTTGCAGTCATGCTCCCAGCTTTCTCCTTTGCGCTCCCTTTATAGTTTTGTGCTCATCTGTACTTTCCTAGTTATGACAAACACTGGCTATCCTAACTCTAATTACATGTCTTCTGTTGCATTTGCAAGCAGGTCAGCAGAAGGAAAATGTTCATAGTGTTTTTAAAGCCTACACATTTGCTAATGGCTACTTAAAAGCAAGTTATTTTAATTGTAAATCACACAACCTTGGAAGCCTCAGTTAGTATACTGTCCTGTAATTTAATGTGCTTACATTGTCTTACTGTAATTATATTTTAAAATGCACATAATATATAAAAACATTTTTTTACATTCACCCTTGTCTGTTTGGTTCATTATATAAAACAGGAAATAAGGTTGAGACTATTATAATGCTTTATTTTTAGTCCAATATAAAACTTCACATACATAATGGATATTTGAACATATTTTGCTGGGGCCCCGGTGGTAGAAGAAGCTGGAACTCAGTGTCATTATTTGCAGTACATCACAGGTCAGGGTCAGTTTTTCATCACCAACAATACACAAACATACTGAGTAATTGGGTTATGTATATATTTCACATATTCAGTTTCACCTAAGGCAAGCTGTATTTCTCTGCTGACTTGTGTCTGCAACAACACGTCTGAGGGTGGTGCAGGAATATCACACACAACTCCTGGAACGCCTGGGATCATCTGGTCTCCTGAGCTCACTGAAGGCCCACCGCTCCAGTCTGGACGACAGCCTTTTCTGCAGGACAGTTCTCTGAAGGGCTGGGATGCGGCTGTAGTCCTTCTCTTCCTTGACTTCTTATTGTAAAGCTTGAAGTACCTTATTGGATGATAAAAAGTGTTTGAAATTAGCTCAATAATAAATAATTGTAATAAAGCCTGCACTCTAGAAACATTTTTCTAGCTTTCCTGAACACTTATTTCTGTAATATTATTGATCACACTTTCTAGATTCCTACCTCCACGTTGACTACATGTGTAAAGTAAGATATGGCCAGCCACCAGGACACATGCACATCACATCAAACCATAAGGATCACTAAGAAAAGTATTTGTCAATACTTATTACAATAATAGTTAGTTAAAGTACATAGTTTGGACAGTAGTAACACTATGCATTCATTCTAAATATTGTTGCCATTTACAGTGCTAAAAAATACGTCTGTTATCTGCCATCTTAAGGTAGTGCAAAGAAAGAAGAAACGGTGTGTACAGATGGAACATTATCTAATGTCGAACTATATATAATTCATTACATTCACCGCTTCTACATTGTACAACTTAACCAATACCCTAGCATTGTGTATTATCAGGCCAATAGCAACCACAACAATTAGTAGTTAGCTGGATAATCATTTTTCCTAATAGACCATAATATAGCTACGTTACTAACCTAAGGTTACCTGGGAGAGCATCGTAGCTCTGCTCGGGTCCTGCAGGTCTCTACAGAGAGAAGACGATAATTAATACAGCTCCATTGAGTAAGGCCACACGAAGAATACATGATTCCCATGGTAAATTATTAGCTCAGTAAGGTAGCCGGTGGCTACTAGTTTTAGATAACGCTAGCAGTATAGCTAACGTTAAATGCTAACTTAAAAAAGCTTTACTAGCTAGCTAGCTAGTAACTTAACACAACGAAACAACAAATGTCTAGTAACCATGCTTGCAACGTAGATCACAGATAATATATATATTAATAATACTTACACTTTATTAATCTTGTAGGAATCCCCTGTGGAGTGGCTTGTGTGTCCTCCAGACCAGACTCTGAGTCTCTAACGTTAGTTTACCTGCACTGAGGCTGGCTGTCACTCAAACTTTCCCTTAACTTTACCTTAACACTCATTAGCCAATGGGGACGCACCTCTGTAAGACCCGCCCACGCGAGATATTTGTGTCAGAATCACAAGCAAAAACTCAGGGAGCGCAAAGGAGAAAGCTGGGAGCATGACTGCAAACGTGATGGAGAGAGCAAAAGACTGATCATTGAGAAAGAAGCAGAGGGAACTGTATACAAAAGGACATACTATCAAACAAATATAAGACCAATAGTTTACAACTACACAAATGTTTTGTTTGCAAGTTTTAAGTTTTACCTTTGAGGTGACAATTTTTTTGCTTGAGTTAGTGTTTTTTGTTTGATACTTGAGAAGTTTTGCTTGGAATTGAAGTCACAAAACTAATCCCATACAATCAACAATATGCTTCTCTTTGCCTTCACACTTAAAGACCAGACTCCAGATGTGTTCTAAATGTTTAAAACTGCCCCCGAGTCCCATAGTATTGATCAGGAAACCCACAGTCAAGATCTCTACAGGAAACTAGTGCAGCCACTGAGCTGAAAAAATAAGAACACACTGAAGCCCACGACTGACCAAACTTCACCTGCAGCCTCTCTCTGCTGAGCCTGTGACGAAGGACGGCCTCTTCAGGCAGGTAAAACTGGCTGCTTGAGAATCAGCCAATCAGGAGCGGAGCTGCGCTGTGCGCTGCTGTTCGCTGAAGAAGACTGCTTAAGTGTCAGTTTCGGGAAATTTTGGAAGAGAGAGGTGGCGTCGAAAGACTGAGCAGTTTTATATTTAAATATATATATATATATATATATATATATATATATATATATATATATATATATATATATATATATATATATATATATATATATTATTTCTAAGTTCCTAGATTTGTATGCGTGCAACTACCAGTAAGTAATACTGATGTTTGTTATTCGTTTTTATCTCATAATTATGTTACACTGTGTTTATTGCGATGCAATAATGTGGTGGCACGTTGCTGCTTGTTATTGTATAACGGCGGAGCCTCGCACTGCACGTGTGTTTATTTAGAACGCTGCATATTAACGGAGGTGTTGCTTAGCAAGCCTTACGTGTCTCAATTGGAAACCATTGTATGTTGTTCTTGCACAATGTGTAACGTTGTTTATGTTAAGAAAGAATTCTGCTATTCATAATTATTATATGTTCAGCATGTGGTGTATCGTTGCAATTAATGTGCAGTAAAACTAATCTTTGAAGAGATATAGTGTACAAAAGCATGTCTAAGTTTTGTGTTTGCTTAGCATTTATTATGACACTCATTTTAAGTGATATATAACAAAATTATAATGTAATCATTATTTGACATTTATATAGTCTACATTTTACTGATTTATCTCTGTTTCAGACACTTTTTCTAATATTGGAATTTATTATTATTATTTATAATTTTTATTATTTATAATGTTTTTAAGCTTACCATCTTGTTCTTTTTTCCTAAGGTAGTTCTGGCATAGCTTGGACTTATGTTTTGGGTCATTATCTTGCTATAGGATGAACCCCTGACCAACTAGGCGCATACCAGAGGGTACTGCATGGCGCTGCAAAATGCTGTGGTAGCCATTTTGGTTCAGGGTGCCTTTCTCTCTGTACAAATGACCGACCAAACAGCCCCAGACCATCACGCTTCCTCCTCCATGTTTGACAGTTGATGTCACACACTGAGGAACCATCCTTTCACCTACTCGACGGCGAACAAAATCCTGCGTGATGAACCAAAGATTTAAAATTTTGATTCATCAGTCCATAACACCTTCTTCCAGTCTTCAGTAGTCCATTGGAGATGTTTCTTGACACAGGCAAGCCTCTTTTTCTTATTCTGACGTCTTAGCAATGGCTTTCTCGCTGCAACTCGACCTATCAAACCTGCAGCTCGAAGTCTTCTCTTTACAGTTGAAACTGAGACTTGCTTATTACGACCACTATTAAGCTGTGCTTGAAGCTCTTGTCCTGTGAGCCGCTTATCACGCAAGCTGTTGATTCTCAGAAACTTGTCTTCCGATTCTGTTGTGGCTTTGGTCTGCCAGACCTCTTCCTGTCAGAGTTTCCCCCAGTTTCTAAGTGCCTTTTGATGGTGAATACTGTACTCATTGACGCCTTGACTTTCTTCGCAATATCTCTGTAGGAAAGACCAACATTCTTAAGTGTTATGATGGTCTGTCTCTTTCATTGTTAATTGCCTTTTTCCTGTCATTTTTATAGCAACACACTACTTTCTGCAGTGCAATAGTGTTCAAATAATGCTCACGAGGGTATGGTACCACAGTGTGTTCCAACAATACTTTTATACAAACAGAGGGGGTTGTAAGTAATCCAGACAAGTTGGAAAACCTGTGGGAATTGGTAGCACCAACTTTCAAAGTTTGATCAACCTCCATTGCTGCAGAACAGCTTTACGTTGTTAACCCATTTCTTGTTCCCTGAAAAAGGCCTTTTTGTAAAATACTGAAATGTACATTATTTTTCAGTTTTGGGTAAACTTACTTTTTTTTAAACCTCAGGCAGTTCACCACTTACCATTTCAAGCTATTCATTGGACTTGAACTGCTAAAATTTGAATAAAAAACTAAAACAATTGAGGTGTTCTAAAACTTTTGACCATTATTGTGTACAAGTCTCACAGCATATGGAGAGGGGGGAGATAAATCAGACCCTAAGAACTATGTGACGTTCGTGGCAATGTATACTAGACTTTGTTGATTAAAAGTCAGATTGTCTTCCTCCCAAAACACCTCACCACCAACCATCTATAAACCCCCCCCAAAATCTAATTAATAAACATGTACACCAGACAAAAAATTGTAAGATAAAATATATATTTACTTTTTTGTTGATTTCAAGAAAGCTTTCAACTCTATTTGGCAGAGGCTACTTTTACAGACTTCTACACTGGGGTATAAGGGGCAAAATGTATGATCTGGTTAAATCAGTGAATTTGGAAAGTATGTGTGCTGTTAAAATTGGAGAAAAACTGAATTCTTCACCCAGAGAAGAGTTATTCGGCAGGGTTGCAATTTAAGTCTGACCTAATTCAATGTGCATATTAATTGCTGTTGAGCTGGATCAATGTGCTGCTCATGGCCTCTCCCTCGATAGAGAGGTGAAGTCTCTGTTTTATGCTGATGACCATGTTCTACTGTCTCCTACTGAACACGGACAACAACAACAGCTGGACATAAGCCGCATTTTGACTGCAGAACCCTTTCCCCGGAACTAGGAACATTTCAAGGAACTTGTTACATTCTTAATGTTAATAATCACATTCAACCACGAAGGTACAAACTCAGAACATCAAGAATCGCTTAGAAGTACACCAGCTTTAAATAAGCCAAACTAATGCGTAAGTGCAAAATGTCAGTGCAACAAGTGCCATTTTTTTTTTCCTATAATCATCATCTTCTTAATCTGGGTGCAGTCGGAAGAGATGTGTTTTTAGCCTGCGGCGGAAGATGTGTAGACTTTCAGCTGTCAATGGGGAGCTCGTTCCACAATTTAGGAGCCAGGACAGCAAACAGTCGGAATTACGTTAAGTGATTGGATGTTCCTTGGGGAGCAGCAAGCAGATTGGCCGATGCAGAGGGGAGTGGATGGGCTGGGGTGTAAAGTTTAACCATGTTCTGGATGTAAGCTGGGCCTGTTCCTTTCCAGCATGATATGCAGGGACTAGTGTCTTGAAGCAGATGTGGGCAGCAACTAGAAACCAGTCAAGGGAGTGGAGGAGCGGTGTAGTGTGAGAGAATTTGGGAAGGCTGAAGACCAGTCAAGCTGCTGCATTCTGGATGAGCTGCAGAGGTCTGATGGCACTTGCAGGCAGACCACCAAAGAGGGAGTTGCAGTAGCCTGGGCCACGTCCGGGGAAAAAAGGGGACACGCCAAATCTATAGATGAGCCGCAGCTGAGCCGCGCCTGATTGAACCGTACTTATAGTTAGGCTAGAGGAAGGTGTGAAAAAAATGTATACTGGGAACCAAGCGATCAGCCCATTCCGAACAGGCATGCGATCAAAACGGGTCTAGTATTTTAAATGCCATAGTGTCCATGTTTACCTATGGCTGTACCAGTTCATCAAATAGAAAATAATCTGGTCTTTGACATTATTTAATACACATTTAGCCAAACTTCTGCCAGACATATTTGACATCTTTGAAAACTTTGAGACATTGACAGGAAATTTACATTACTGCATGGGATTGGGATGGCGCAGTGGATGTGACACATGCCTTTGGTATGAGAGGTCTGGGTTGTACCCACTGTCATACAGTACATCAACCAATGTGTCCCTGAGGAAGACACTTAACCCATAGTGCCCTAGATGCGTGCAACCTCTGGAGCAAAGTGCTGTAAATCCACAGTTGTGCATGTTGTGGTTAAAGTTATGGGATAAGTGTTTAGAGTTTTGAAAACTGGCATTGAAAAACGAACTACAGATTGGTTTACATGAACTGCTGCTGTGCAGACTGTAGTTAGAGTTTTGCACATCTGTCTCCAGTTGTGCCCACTGTTGTGTAGCCATAAAAAAAATTTTATGACTCGATACATAGATAAACTGATTGCTGGATGCTGAGTATCACTGAACCCACGGATGGAGTTTGCATGTTGTTTGAATCATGTGTTAACATGGACATGAATATTGCGGTTATGAGGCTTATCCTGTTTTTGATCACATTCGGGATATGATGTTTACATGGCACAAACGTTCCCTCATAGCTTACAGCGCATCCACCTCTCTCTCCCACAAAACGCTTCAGTAAAAATATTTTCATAATCTGGTTGTCATGATATGATGAAAGTACGCTAGGAGCACAATACACAAAATATTATAAGATCGGCTGATTTCTGGCGCAGTAAACTGCTTCAGCGGGTGGTTTTTGTGCATACTATGAAATAGAATAGCCACTGCCTGTGTTATTATATTTCCTGGGTCACATGATAGTGATATAACCAAAAGATTTATTTGTTTGAAAAACTAATACAATAGCTTTAAATATTTAGAATATTAAGAAACAATTAATTATACAGCAAAATTTGGTAGTGTTACAACTCTACACATGTTTATTTTACTTGTACAGTACACTATAATTGTACATGTTATCTCAGTATTTGGTAATTCATCTGCTTTAACACCCTCTGAGGTGACAGTGTGGCCCATCCCATGTAGTTGACACTGCTCACCTTGTACTGTATCTTTTCTTTGCTGGATTTTACATTAGCCTCTTTAGCTCTGGCCATCACTTTTCTACTATCTAATCATGTTTTTTTTCTCTGACAATGCAGCGATTATCAAGTTGTCAGCAATTATGTGGACTCCTCGAGGAATTTCCCAGTATTGTGTTTCAATATGCATTCATTAAAGTGAATTGACTGGCAAAACAATCAAAGGCAGTTAATAACAACACACAGACCAAAACTAAAACAGACATTCCGCACCAGAATGGAAATTTCAAAGGAGATAATACTGGCTTTTATTTAGCATTGTTGTCAGAGAAGATAGTATTTCAACTTAGCATGTTTCCTTAGTATATGATGACATATTGTGGTGGTCATTTTTCATTTAATACAATAAATATATTACATATTGTTCCTTTAAGAGTCATGTCGAGTTCAGTCACGTATTTCTCTATTGTGATAGACTCTGCCATAGGATGTGCCCAACACTGATGTCACTCGAATACTGTCTTATCTTGTCTTAAGTCTTATGCTGGCAATAGGCTCGGAAAGCTGTTCTGGGAAGCACCGCGATCTGTCACACGTTTTCTTCCTCTCAGAAACTATTCAAAAAGTACTTGCAACTACAATACTTAAATGCTAGCAGGGTTTAAACATGAACATAAAAAACAAACAGTTTAAAAATATTTTAGGAAGAAGGGTGTTGGTTTACAAAATTTACTAATTTGTGTCACTGAATTGATCAACACAGGGGGTATTCATGGTCCACTACTGCCATCTTGTGGGAGGGGGTTGTCAATTAAAATAAAAATAAAAAAAGGTAGTTAGTGGCTAACAAAGACTACACATGTATTCAGAGCACTCACATAAGAACGTAGAGCCGCTAACATTCTAAACTCTATATTACTCCCCCTACATTACTCCCACGCATAAACATAACATTACGTGCCTGTCATTGGCCCATAGTTGTTTCCAGATTTCTTATCTAGAGTAACAGCATTGTCGTGTCAGTAGCGACAGAACGCAGCGACAGAACACAACTCTGCTGTGTAGAAATAACTTTTGACAACGATATCGAGAGGAGGTTTTTAATGTTTATAGAGTGAAATTCAACAGGTGGCTCCGTGGCGCAATGGATAGCGCATTGGACTTCTAGTCAAGCACTTGAGCAGTGATTCAAAGGTTGTGGGTTCGAGTCCCACCGGAGTCGAATTTTTTTTTTTTTTCCCAGTCGCGCTCCTTAAATTACAGAGATTTTGTGACACAAATAGTATGGTTCTGGTGTATGTTGGTTTTTAAATGCAGTCACCTAACTTGTGTATCCGAGTGGATCATGGTTCTCTTAGCTAACCGTTTTGCTTTCCTGCTTTCTTTTACTTTTAGCAAAAGTGTGACTTCAGATAACAAACAAGTCACATAGTATTGATGACATGCTGAAATAAATACATAAAATTCATCAATGAATGAATAAATGTTGGCAATTAAAATATGAAATATGGAAATAGATAAACATTTATTTAGTTAATTGTTTAAGTATTCATTACAGCATATTCATGTTTTGTCAATTTTATTTATTTATTAAAATATATATTTAGTCAATTAGTCAATTATTATTGACTCAATTATTATTATTATTACTTAGTCAAGTAATAATAATTAATATTATTATATAATTAATTATATTATATAAATAATTAATTCTAATTATATTATTTAATTATAAATATTGGTAATTGATTAGGAAATTAAAAAAAATGATTATTTCTACAAACCCACATTTATACTTTTCTATATTTCTACCTTTTTCATTTATTAATTTCGTTTCTGTATTTATGTTAATGAGGTAGATGGTAATCTAATCTATCAATCTAATCTAACTGTTAAACAAGATTAATCGCAGAATTGATTCAGGTCCACTTTGCCTTACAGTGTGGTTACCACCAACCTCATTAACATACACAAATACTGAAATTAAGTTTTAAGTTTTTTAAGTTAATCATACATTTATTACTGCCTGTACCAACATTTTTGAATTATTAATTTATGCATTGAATTATTTTTGAATTTATGTCAGTATTAATTTATTTTAGCATTTATCTATTGATTGATAATTTTTTGTCTTAAACATTCCAAAATGACAAAAAACAAATAACTACTCTGTTGTTAATAGATTCGTTAATGTTGCTGGAATTACAGACAGTGGAAAAGTGAAATCTTAAATTATAACACACATTCATAATTGGAACATTCTATCACTGGCATCCCTAGTGGTCACATCACATGAGTGAAACTATAGCCAAGTGAAATTTTTGTAAGCCCTGTGGCAGTTTGTAGGTTCAGTTTGAGGCATTATGTATTAGCAGGAGACAATAACTATTTATTCTAGCCACTAGATGGAGGCTATGTGTCAGTCAATGTGCAGTTTAATAATCTCCAGCCATGGTCAAAAAGAGCAGTGAACAATAGCAGCAAACAGACAAATAGGACAGAGGAGAGAGGAAGTCTGTTAGTCTGTATAGGCAAAGTGAGACAAGAGTCAATTAGATCACTGATTATGCAAATGCTGAGGACATCAGTGGCCTTTCTTCTTCACATGGTTGCCTCTCTGGCGGTAAGAAAATCCAATTTATTTTCACTATATCATACTAAACACTATACTCTAATCATTCCATTTGGGTTTTCTGAGCGTAGATGTTTGAGATATAAAATGCCAGTTCCCAGTACTCATATTTCTGTATAGTATCTGTATCTGTGTCTCTGTGTCCCAACTGGCAGAGTCAGGTTCTGTCTGAGGTTTCTGTCCGTTTCTGTCGCACCAAATGCTTGCTCTTGGGGGGAATTGTTGGGTCTCTGTATAGAGTGGTCTAGACCTACTCTATCTATAAAGTTTCCCGAGATAACTTCTGTTATAAATAAAAGTGAATTTAACATCACTTAATGTTAAAGCAATAGTTGAATACAAGCCGTTTAATGTTGAAAACTGCAGGGATTATAGTTTTTTTTTTATTCTCATCTCTTTGTTCATCACTTAAACTGTCAAGAAGCCCAACTTGTTTTTTTTTTATCTGACCAACTCAAGGAGATTTTAGAAGGTTCACTGTTGATTTAAAACTATAAAAACGCAAAGCCACAGAATGTCAAACATGAAGCATTTATTCTTTTATATCAGTTTTTATCTGGAAGCCGTAGCTACTGGTTCTGGCTGTTGTATCCCACTACCCTTAAAGTCTGTGTGTATCGCTCGATGTACCAGTTACTAAGCTTCTCTTTCTTTCTCTTTTCAGGCCCCTGTGCCATGTGAGGAGAATGTGGTCCATCTGGAAGCAAAGATCCAGGGCCTGATGAATGTGATCAACAACCAGCATCTCTACATCCAGGAGCTCCACAACAGCCAGGCACAGGATCTGGAGTACATACCCAACTCACACCTGGGCCCTGAGAACCTCTATAGAGGTAGGGAGAGATACATACATTAGTGTTTAATGTATCTGCCTTTACTTCAAAACTTCCTACATTGTGTCACTTGTTGGCTGTCCTACCTGCCTATAAACCAGTATTTAGTGTTAAAGCTATTAGTATTTTATTAACAGTGGATTAAATGACCAGTTGTAAAAGGGTTTGCTTGTAGCAGCAAACCCACAGAGAATAATCACCAACTCTTTTAGCCTCTATTAGCTCATTGTTTTAGTTTTCTAGCCTAAATACTGCTCATATTGACCTTGTTTCCAACTGCAGCAGATGTTTGGTTACATTGTGGAGTTGGTAAAGACCCAAACAAAGCTCAAAGAAGAGTAAATATTTAACCTTACATTTATTTAAGCTAAAACAACTTTGTAAGGCTATCATGTCAGAGTTCCTCTGCCACCAATGCCCTATTTTAAAGCCCTGGTAACCAACTTTAAGCAGGCAGCCAATCAACAGTTAGCATTTAGTAGCTTATGCTGCCTTTAAATGTGGTTGTGTTTACTGTGTTTACAATAAGAGTCCATGAACACCCCTCTGTTGGGGTCATTACGACCTTGTAAGTGGGAAGCTCAGAGTTCACGAGTTTTGGTGTGTTTTCAGAAATGGCGCAAAGGGTTGCTCTGGTAGTGCTCTCATCTACCAATTGGAAGGATGTGGTCATTCAATCCCTGGCCCCTGCAGTCTACATGTACACATGTGAATGTGTGTGAATGTTTATCTGATAAGCAAGTGGCACCTTGTTAGCAGCCTCGGCCACCAGTGAATGAATGTGTGTTTGAATGGTGAATGGTACGTGTACTATGGAAAAACACTGAGTCGTTAAGACTAGAGAAGCGCTATATAAATGCAGTCCATTTACCATGGTAATTCATTGTGGATGTAATTATATTACTGTTAATATATATGTTAATATTTTGTCATTTTAGTCGTAGATATAGAGTTTTTTTGTTCGTAATTTGATATTAATTAATGTTGATATTAACGGCCTCATCTTTTGCCTTTAAATTTTTAGCATTACGTTACCTGCTTGTTCGCTTGCTATAGTGCGCAACTATTTTATATTAATGAACGTCCGTTAAATTCAAGCCGTTGCCAAATTACTTGATACAAAGCAAATTAAAGGTGCTCTAAGCGATGTCATGCGTTTTTTAGGCTACAACATTTTTTGTCACATACAGCAAACATCTCCTCACTGTCCGCCAGCTGCCTGTCCCCTGAACACACTGTAAAAAAAACGCTATCTCTGTAAACAGTCCAGGCTCCACAAACGGCAACGAAAACAAACTGCGCCAACCTGCACCACGAAACATAAACAGTGTTCCAGCCAATAACCGACAAGAAGGATTTGGGGTCAAGGTCAAGGTAACTTTATTGTCCCTGAGGGGCAATTGTTTGTACAGCCAGCAGACAGATATAAAGACAAGACACACAACAATACAGCCAAACATGAAATACCCAGAGTATCTGAAACACAATAATAACAGTTCTGGCAAATTGTTTAAAATGGAAATGGAAGTTGGGATAAAAGAGTTTCTGAGTCTATTGGACCTGCATCTGGGCATGGCACCGGCCTGAGGGAAGTAGCTTAAACTGGCAAGTGGTGGCTAGGGTCAGCAGCAATGGATTGGGCCTTCTTTGCCACTCTGTTGGAGTAGATGTGTGGGGAAGTTGATGCCTGCAATCTTGCCATGTCCTAACAGTACTCTCTAGTCGTTTTTTGTTTTTTATGGACAGAGAACAGGGAGGGGTGGAGGTTTGGGGGTTAGTGTGTGGAAGGGAGGGAGAGGGGACTGGGATGAGGAGGAGGGAGGGGTGAGCTAGCCTTCGTTTTGTTTGAAAATACAGTGACAGTGATATCACCCAACATAGCTTAGAGCACCTTTAAGCCTTTCAGCTCCACAAAACTGTGTATTTGTCAGTATGGCTATGTTTACAAAATGGTGTAGTCATCAATTAAAATACATCACTTTACAAGATAATTACCTCTTCTGAAGAATCCATCATGTTTTTTAATGTTCCATGTTAGCAACTACGTGGAGGAGGGGGGGGTGCGCGATCATCATCATCAAAGCTTGCGTCATGTGGATGCTCCGACAGTGTTAGAATTTAGAATTCTTCATGGGGGCGACAGAAATTACTCACTATAGCTTTAATGCCGCCATTGCCGAGCGGCACTGTTCTAATGACTTACCACTTGAGTTCCATTAAAAGTCAGCATTAGGCAACATTTCTGCGCTTATTATGATCATGCAGCTGGAAAAAATACTTCCAGCCGCTAGGAATCTAACAAACATGTAAAGCAAATATGTCTGTGCGTTTCTGTTTGTTTCTATTGCGTTAATAGCCTACCAATTATTCACCTACATGGTTTTAAAATTTTCCTTGTATATCTTTGTGCATACAGACTGCTCCGAGGTGTTTGCAGACGGTAACGTGGCCAGTGGCCTGTACGTGATTCGTCCGGACGCCTCTCCCACCGCACTGAGCGTCTACTGTGACATGAACAACGGAGGAGGATGGACTGTCTTCCAGAGGAGAAGAGACGGCACAGAGAACTTTGACAGGTGTGTGTGTGTGTGTGTGTGTGTGTGTGTGTGTGTGTGTGTGTGTGTGCGTGCGTGTGCGATCCCGCATGTGTGTAAATCCTATACTCACATCTTAACTACATAATTGTCTCAAAAGAATGTCAAAGCTTGCCTCGCTTTTTTGGTTCCTTTTTTGTGTATAAATTAAATTCTTTCTTGCACGCACACAATCATTGTGTGTCCAGAGCGTGGGTGGAGTACAAGCATGGATTTGGAGACCTCTACTCCCCTGATGGAGAATTCTGGCTGGGCAATAATCGTCTACATGATCTCACCTCACAAGGTGTGTGTTTATGTATGTGTGGGTTTGCATGATTTGTTAGACATTATAGGATTGTTGCCTGTGTAACTCAGTGTTTTCTAGGAAACTACACCCTGCGGATCAACATGGAGGACTTTGAGGGTAATCAGCGCTATGCAGAGTACAAGAACTTCAAAGTGGATGATGAAAAGGTAAAACAGAGACACAAAATAAAAAATTTAAATAGTATGAGAAAGTAAAATGGCACTTAGTCCCATGGTTGAGGGTTGTCTTAAGAGTTGTTGCAACAAAAAGCCAATTCCTTCCCACAGGATTCAAGATTTTCAACTAAGTCATCTCATTCGCTTATTCGCAATGTTTAACACATTTTTGGAAAATGATATGAATATGCAAACTGGATTAAATCAATAAAGCTTTTGTAATTATATGTCTGCCCACTCTACTCTTAGCTTATAACCGTCTCTCTTCTGATTTGCATTATTTTGTCTTTAACCTCGCCCTCTCTTTATTTCCCATAACAGTATTCTTATTTAGACTGTTTTATGACCTTCGTTATGGGAACAACAGCGAGGATGTCTTGCTCCAGTCCTGCCAGCTGTTCTCATCTCTTCCTATGCAATCTCCTTTAATTCATTTTTCTTTGTCTTACCATCATACTACTGCCCCTTACTGCTCCTTAATCTCCCTCTCAACACATGTTCCTCTTCTTATCTCTATCCATTCACTTTTTTCTCCATTTATCCCTATTGCCATCTTTCCCATCCTCTTGTTGGCCTATCTTGATGTCATTTTTAATAATGCCCTCTATTCAGAACAAAACCTCATCACCTCCATCAACCTACAGTATCATAAATGTGATGATAGTGTTGATTGTATATAATGTTTTCTATTTCTAAATTAAAAGTTTGTTCCTCATTAATACAAGAATCAGATAATAGTGTAAAATGTAAAAAAGAGCTTTTGCAACATCAACGATTCATTCAAAACTCTTTGCTTTTACTCCCCTGTTCACGGAAAGGACCAGTACCAATTACATGTGAGAGAGTATACTGGGAATGCAGGGGATGCCCTGGCTGATGGCCCCCCTTTTGCTGGGCAGAAATGGACCAGTCCAGGCTTGGACTCAAGCAGGGTCAAATTCAGCACCTATGACCACAAGAATGACGGTGACACTAGGTGTATCAGACACAGCAAGTCAGGCTGGTGGTTCAGCAGGTAATAGACTCATATTTTAGCTTCAATCTCACTGCGGCATCTCAATTATGTGGCTAAGAACAACATGCAAATTAATAATGGAAAATAAAGGGATAAAAGTTGAAAATGGCTATATATACCAGTATATATGTCTAATCTTTTTTTTCCTTTTACTTCCTCATCACAGGTGTGATTCAGGCAACTTGAATGGTCACTACTACAACGGGCCGTACCAAGCAATGGCGGATGATGGGGTGGTGTGGTACACATGGCACGGTTGGTGGTACTCCATCAAATCCGTAGTCATGATGGTACGAGCCACTGACCTCGAACATCCGCCACTGGTAATTGCGCCGTGATTCGTGATTCCAGAAAAGCTCCTCATTGATGTGCCTCATGGCCGATAGGCTGAAGGCAAGTTTGGAAGCAACGTGTCTCCTTACTAGAGCTAAAAAGCTTACTGTTTTTTACACATTTGACTTAAACTGAATATATTTTCACCAAAATGTATACCTTGCATTTATTTTAATGTTCAAAATAAAACAATGTTGCTTTAATCTAATGTCATATTGTATTTATTCTGTGTTCAAAATAAAACATGGTGAACTGAGGCAATTGGAGATTTTTCAAACAGGCCTGTTATCGGTCAGTTACAGAGTCTGGGAGTTGTTCTGGTGATTTTATATGTGACCCAAAGCAAAAACAGATATGTTTCTGTTTGGACACAAGGTGATTTTAGAGGAGGTGGGGGAGTCGTATGCCTTTGTTAATGAGAGATTTAAAGGAAAAAGTAAAGGGGGAGGGGGGTGAACACTTTCCTGGCAAACACTTCTGCATATTTGGCTCTGAGATGCCTGCTCAGATTTAACATCCGAGGGTGATTACATTCCACATAGTTGATTAAGGTAGAGGGTTGTGAGGAGCTTACACGGAGGAACAGATATCCTTTGGATGAAAAGTTCATGTCAGTAAAGGTCAGTTCCTCAAATGAACAAACTGAATATTTTTTCCTGTTTGCCCACAGTAGGACATCAAGTTCATCCACTTCTTTCAGAGGTCCAAAGCAGATTGATTGAAGTGATTGAGCTTTGCTCTTTAGGGAAAAAAACATCCTCTTTAAAAGAAGGGAAAAAGCAAAAGAATCCATGCTAATCAAGAAGTACCCGTCATTTTATGATTATGCCAAACCCAAACAACTTTGAGTATGTTTTCACAAACCTACATATGCCACAAATCCAAGGTTTTCTCTTATCCACTCCTTTAGCAAGAGTGGTATAAAAGAGCAGGATGAACTGAACTTAAACTGTACAACATTTTAGAAATAAAAGGTAGGAATAGTCAAAACAAGAGTGAGGCGCCAAGTACAGACCCTGAGGTGTGCCTGTTATTTGTTTTCTTCTTTTTTGAAAACCAGGCATTTGGTAGAGAACAAGGCCAGTCCCACTCTCAGACTTAAGTGCATCGGTGCCACTGCAATGTCTTTTCGCTTTCAAAATAAGCGTCTTTAATGCAATTTATTCCAAATGTACAAGTTTATCATTAATATCCAACAACACTGCTGTGACTGAAGTCTTCCTCTGTATTTGAAACAGCTCTGTGAGGCTTGTAAAGGTTATGAGGAGAAGCAGAAGGAGAAAGGGGTTGTCGCTTGTTGATGGGGTTATCTGGGCGATACAGGTGCAGTTGTGGGGAAGGAGGCAGAGTTCTGTGGTGAGTTGAAGGGTGAGGTGGGTGAGAGGCGGCGGGGACTCGCCAGCAGGTCACCGTTGTGCAGCTTCCACAGTAGCTCCTCATTCTCCATGGACAGACGCTTGTTGACCTTGGACTCTTTCTGCAGTGTCTGCTGGAGAATGGCCTGTTCACTGGACAGCTGCCTGCAGGGGGAGACAGAGAGCTTGGAGTGGGCTGAAGGGAGACACACTGTTGCTATCATGGTTCATAAAGATTAAAGAACTTCTGTAAAACATGCTTTACACTTTTTAACACTGGTTAACTAAACTTTCAAACAAGATGACCAGCAAGATGATCCAACAAAATATACTCAAATGTCCTTGTTTCACTGGTCAGATGATACACTAATCAGAAAAACAATATAGATACTGATAGACATGCTTGTGATTATTTTACCTATTCAGATTATTTATTCATTTGAGATTATTGTTAGTGTTAAACTGTTTAAATTCAGGGCCTCATAATAAAGACACTTCCTTTATTGTGATATGTGTCACAATGTCTTATTTTACAGATTATGAGTTAAAGAAAAGGCAAATGTGAGAGAAAGGTCAGATGTGAGATAAAACCACAGGAAAGCATGACTGATGACCTTTTGTTCCCTCTGCATGAGCTAAAAGTCCAAGGACAGTGAGCTGAATCTCCACAATTATTTCACATATATCACATAACTATTTAAATGTGTCAGTAAAAATCCTACCCTAAATTAGGCTAGGATTAAGATTATGAGACTAGATATTGTTTTAGATTTTGGATATTGTATAGCGTAATATGACATTACTGGTGTCTTTCCCAGTAACAACTTTATGTAATTTTCAAAACTTACCAGACTGTTCTCGCAGTTCTATTATTTACTTTTACATTTTTGTATATCCACATTACTGATTATTGTTTGTCACAAATCTCATTGTGTAAATATTGTGCGATACCGATAGATTACCCTACAATATTGTCGTAATATTGATAGAGGTATTTTGTCAAACATATTGTGATATTTGATTTCCTCCATATCCCCCAGCCCTACCCTGAGTTTTAACCTGTTTGTAGTCACTGCCTCAGAGGGTAAGACCTCATAACACTTGGTATCCCAGGCTGGTTAAATCAACAGTGAGTCTTATCTGTACAGGTCTAATATTGTCATGAAGTAGAGACAGATGGATTACTGAGAGAGAAATGGAGCAAAATTAGGAGGCACATAGACTGAAAAATCCTGCTGTAGAGCACATGGCAAAACTGACGCCTCTGTAGAGAGATGAATCACCATCTCACCACACACACACACACACACACACACACACACACACACACACACACACACACACACACACACACAAACACACACACACACACACACACACACACACACACACACACACACACACACACACACACACACACACACACACACACACACATAGCACCTGGAGAACGTACTTGGAGAGAGCAGCGTGTTTGTCCATCCTGGCCTTGTAGTCCTCGTTCTCCTGTTGGACCTTCGTCAGACACTCCTGCAGTTTCACATTAGTCTCCAACTGTGACACACAGCAACAAAAAGACTATATGCATATATTCCTCTGAACGGTGACAATATGTCTGGACTGCATGCTTTGTGCTCATCTTCAATTTAGCAATTTTCTATTTTACAGTGTACAAAAAGTCAAAAAGTAATCAGATTTCTTTCTGAATATTGGACTTTTGTGAGAATGAAAAAGCCTCTAAAAAAGCATTTAGACCACAAGGGGGCAACCGACACTCCAAGATGATAATATTTGAAAGAAAAGGATACTTACCAGTTTGTCCATTTCCATGAGCTTCTTCTCCTTATGGTGCAGCTGGTTGTTCTTGATCTCCAACACCACCTTAAGACTCTCCAGCTCCTGCTCCAGGTAGACTGTGTGGGAGTCCTTCTGCACAAACAAACAAACATACAAGTTAGAGCAGGCTACATGAAACTGTAATGTCCTCTGTGGGGAAAGCAGCTCCCTGAGACAGCAGACAAAAACAGTAATACTGATTACAAGTCACCATGTGATCATGCTTATCATGTCATTTCTGTGAGCTAAAGGCTCTGACACACCAACCTGATGGCTGACAGTCGGGAGAAAAGGAAGTCGGACTGATCAGTCGGCTCCCTGAGGTCAAAAAAGTGTATCGGAACACACCGAAGCAACTTGAGCGTACGTAGCGTGCGCGAGACGTAATATGTCTCCATAAAAGCAGGCGGCGCTAATCTGTATTGTCGCCCAAAAAATAAAAACCTGAAATGACGGAGCATCTCTCTAGACCTAGTAAACACAGAGCATCATTGTTTTCATTAGAGAGTGTTGATAGTAGTCAAGAAGGATCGTTTGTGTCATTACTTGCTGAACGGAAGAAAATACTATGGCTAGTAATAAGAAGATACTGGTGTCAGCTCCGGTTTTCTCGTGCACTAATTCGCAAGTCAAGGGCTAGCACTCCATCAATCAGATTGGTACACACAGGGTGCCCCCCTAAAAATATGATTACCCCCCCCGGTAGCCCCCACCAATCCATTGGCCTAGAGTGCTGGCAATCTAGGCAAACAATGAGTTCTGTCGCTTGGCTCCCTGTTCTGCCAGTCTTCCCAGCCCTTGACTGTGTTGTGGCAGACTGAGTCTATAGAAAATGTGTATTGTATTCTGATATACAATTTGTTTAAAATGAAAACAAGTGAAACTAATAACGAATGTGATGTTTTAGTTAGCAGAATTACATTATGTTTATCCTATCCAATATTTCTAAGTAGATTTACTATGCTGTATTTTGATAAAATGTCCCCCCCCCCACACACACACACACCCACACCCACACACAAGATGTCAGTTCATGGGGCTCAGAATAAATTTAGAGTGTGTGCCATCTTTACCAGATTTTTGTCAGTGAGTATTTGCTTCCTCCTCTCCTCCTCTGCTTTCAGCTTCTCATTCAGAGCTGCCTTCTCTGCTGACAGCTCAGATATTTTCTCCTGGTAAGGGGGATAGAGGTGGACAAAAACAGAAGACATAAGAATTATTGAGTGAACAATGAGCTTTGGTTCTTACCAATTTACTGACTTCAGAGTCAGAAACAGTAGCAGGTAAACTCATCCAAATTCTTCACTGTGGACCTGAGAGGGATTAAAACACTTTACTGCCAATATAAAGAATAAGCAAAGCGTTTGTTTTTGTTTATGTAGGAAAGACTCCAGAGGTGCTACACATTAGAACTTTTAGAATTCATCTTCCTGCAGAAATATGTCCTTTTTCTTTAAATGTATTCATACCTATCATAACTTTGCTTTGCTTTCAACATTAAAACTGAACTATTTACTCCACCGTTAAATTGAAGTTGTATGGCGGGCAGCACACTGACACATTATAAGAAATAATCTTTCTATGATAAATCATATGCACTCCTTTTGGTCTTTTTTTTCCTGGAAAAAAAAATGCAGAAAAATAGTTTTTGGGTAGCAAGGCAACTTCGTTTTTTCTATCCAAACTGTAAAATGCTGTGGGAGAATGCTGCAGCACATGTTTAGTAAACCCTAGTCTCGCTTTGCCAGGGCCACGTTCAGCCCCGACAAAACATAGCAACACGTTTCTTTAAACTGAAACTGGGGTTTGTAGATCGCACTGTTATGTGCGCAAGCGCTGTGCCTTTTTACTACCACAAGTTTACATACACGTCTCTGCTGATTGGGTATCACCTGTGACACAGCCAATACTGTAAACGATAGACAGTATATCGGACAAATATTGAACAGAAATTAAAAGTGTGCATATTTATTTTGTTTGCAGACATGGAAGCTCCTTGGTTGGACAAAAATTTGTTTAGTTTTTTCAAACCAAGAGAAAAACGAGAGAAAACATAACTCAAAGCCTGTACACCGTTCTGAGGAAACATGTCGTTCAACCAGGAAACTGTAGCAAAACGGTGCATACTGTTATGAGATTGAACGTAACCCAGACCTTTCTCCACAGCACTGCGAAGGAGGGTCTGGGTAGTCCACACACCATTCCAGGATAGGAGAAAAACATACTCTGGTTTATTGGCATTTCTTTAAACCAATCACAATCGTCTTGGGTGGTGCAAAGTAGCCTCGGGAAGGAACTTCTTTTGGTGGAACGTGTACGTTCAGGGGCGTTGGACTGGGGGTAAAACCGATACTGATTACCAGGGCCCAAGGGGAGAGAGGGCCCTTAAAAAGTCTGGAATATGTTTTATTTCACCTGGATATTTTCATTTCCTAATTAAATTGCATAATGCATGTCAGATGAAATGTAAAGTTAGTGTATTGGCTGAATAACTTGGTTGATTGATTTTGTAGCCTATACAAAAAAGACCTCACCCACCCCTTGCTAATGCACCAAATGGTTTAGTCCATCTGCACGCATTTTGTTTACGTTAGCTAGTTCAGTTGAGCATCTGGTGGAGCGCAAACTTCTGCTGTAGAAATGTCTTTCTCAAAGAAAGCCAAATCAGGCTACCAAAAAAGAAAGGAGAGACAGGAGAGAAAACAGAATGAGGGGAAACAACTGGTAACTAACTTATTTACAAAGAAAGGTGAGCACAAACTAGAAAACGAAATCCATGGTGCTTAACTGCTTGAATATCTCCGTGCCTGTTAGTGCTAAAAACAAACTGAGACAACCCATAGAAAGAGCAGAACATACAGTTTCAAATGATAATTTGGTTATGCTCGTAATCTGAGGTAAAGGCTAAATAAATAAACTACACTAGCAATGCTGTTTGCATATAACACACCATTGTAATAGCCTAATTTAAAACATGTTTATATTTTAAATGAATAGGCTATAATGTCTATAATTAGCAATAATAGGCTAATCAGTGTCATAGGTAGCTTGTTAGCTCATCGGCGGATACATATCATGTCACCATTATAGTTATGTCAGATTTAGTAGAAGCAGATGTTAACATTGTGAAACACATGGCCCTCAGTTTCAGAAACTGTCACAGCAGGGAGCAACAGACCCCTCAGCCTCCTTTTTGGATTTGAAACAAGGGAATCTTATATCAAAATTAAAGCAAACCATGTTTAGCCATTTTGACTGAAAGGTGTTAAGCAACACTAACATCTTAGTGTGTTTTATTATATTAGGTTACAATTAGGATGGGGGTGTTGAGGAACATGGGAGCCCATCAGGACTGCCTATGCATAGGGCCCAGGGTCTGGTGCTACGCCCCTGTGTATGTTCAAAGGTTGTTTTAGTCGTGCAACATAAAACTCAGATTGGACAGATAGTCTAGCTAGCTGTCTGGATTTACCCTGCAGAGATCTGAGGAGCATTAACCATAGTCCTCATAAATCCACCGGAGTTTAGAACGCCATCATAAAGGAAGAGGAAGGGGATGGGCACCTGGCCGAAAAGAGAGATTTCACCAGAGCAATCCCAGAGGGGAACGTAACCTTTAACCACCATGCACTGTAAGATCCTCTGCTCTTATCTGCTACAGGTCTACTGCACATTCAGTGCTTATGCAGGGAAAATTAGATACACACTTTACACACACTGTTCATACTCACTGTGTTATTAAAGAAATAGTTCACCCAATAACAAAATAAACTTTATATAGTAGGCCTACTCACCTCTCTAGGCTCTCTATGGTCCCAGAAAAGGTTTTCAATCAAATGGTGTTAAAGACATCGGAACACCCGAAAAATGAAAGCATATCAGTGCAAACAGACTTTGACGGAGTCCGAATGAAAAACAGCAAAAAGGTTCTAAAACATGGCATCAGGATTATGTCATATCTTGCGAGCACAGAGAAAACATGCTCACGAGCAAATTATATAATTTCACATGTGCAGATATTACTTTTTGCGCACCAATTCAACAATCAAGAGTTGTACAGACAGCTGCGAGTGTGAAACAAAACATAGGGAGAGGGAAAGAATGGCACCTGAGTGTATTAAACTAAGTTGCACGTGCCTGCAAGTGTCTGCTTTGCGATTGCTGGAGGGCATACACGCTCTGGCAGGTAAACTCTGCTCTCGAATTTGATTTCTGCTCACCCTAATGAAACTGACTTTGACGGAAACCAAGGGAGGCACTGGACCCTCCTATGATTGGTCACTTTTAGGGCAATCTCACCCACACAGAGCTTATTAGTCTACCTTGATTGACAGCTATCGTTCAGAAAGCCCGGTGTAGCCTACCGGCCAAAAAACTAAAGTTTTGTGTCTTTGACAGCACCGTAAATAAAGTAATGTATAAGTGTCTCTCATCTGTTTTGTTGTTGGGATGCAATGCTTTTGAAATGTTCGTAAATCCTTGCCAACGTACTACCATGGCTGTTGTTTAGCCTGGCCAGCCAGTTTGATTAGCCTAATCTATAACAGAAATTTAGAGTCAACTAGCCAGATACTTTGTGCTATCTTGCACTACATTGTTAAAGTTACTATATGTAACTTTTTAATATTTCTGAAACTGTGTAATTTTTCATCTGATGATCATAAGTGACCAGTAACAGTAACTGAGACTAAAAGTGAAAAGAACGCTATTATTATATAGTTTTTATTAATGCCTTTGCCTGGGTCCGATTTTCCCCGCAAAGTCACAAAATGATTCTTTAACAAATTTCGTTAGTTTATAATAGGAAGAATTGTAAAATATAATTTTCTTGAAGCTGTTGAGTCAGAAAGTTTTAAGTATTAAGTAAACCGGACACGTTTAAAAGGGAGTCGTTGCTTGAATAAAGGAGACATTGCTATTAAATATAAAGTAATTAGAAAACGTTTTTTTGTCCAATGAACATCAATTGCAGCTTAATTGCAAACAGGTGTAAAACCGAAATATTCCCAAAATGTGCCCCTTGTATGGACACAATCAATTAGCATTAATTAAACAAACTGGACTTTGGGGTCAAGTGTAGTCAGATCTGGGCCCAGGCCCCTTACAGCATCAATTCCATTTTATTTTTATATTTAAAATTGCCACCTGCCTCAAGAATTTGGTGTTCTTCTGCAAAGCAGACACACTCGCACTTGGTGGCTGCTCTGTGCGCGTGCTGCTTAGTTTAATACACGCAGGTGCCATTCTTTCCCTCTCCCTATGTTTTGTTTCACGCTTGCAGCTGCCTGTACAACTCTCGATTGTTGAACTGGTGCGCAGAGTAGGGCTGGGCGATAAAACGATAACGATATGTATCGCGATAGACACGTAATCAATATCAATAGAAAATGCGGCCGATAAAATGTTCGATAACTTGTTTTTCTTCATCAGAAGAAACCAGAGATTGTGAAGCAAGTTTGGTTGCATGAACAAAGGCACTCGCTCTCTGGTAACCTAGCAACGTAGGGAGTGACACTCTAACAGCCAATCATGTAACAGTATCAAGTTTGGTTGCGCCACATCGCTGTCTCGTGTTCTTCAATAACAGAACCGGCGGCGTGGAGTGATAAGTGGAAAGTGAGTGCCGCAGCGAGCGAGGAAATTGTTGATAAAACAAAAGTCAGTATGGCAGTTTTTGGGGATTTTATAAGTCTGACCGTAGACAGACCAATGTCGTCAGACCGTCGTCCCCACCAACACTGGTACTACCACAAACTTGTTTTACCACCTTAGCCGCGCTCACACTTTGGAGCACAGCCGTATTCGCCAGCAACGTCCAACAACATCTGCATCTGCTACACGGCACAAGCAGTAGACCACCATGGAGAGGTACTCTGCATCAGCGCCTTACTAAACGCTACAAAGAAATAACGGAGGCAGACATGCTGAGCACTGTCCAGAAGCCAGGTTACCAACCTAGCACTAAACCTGCAGAAAATAGTTTCTCAGGTTTCTTATATTTAACATTTTGCACTATTTTATTACACTTTATGAAGCATTTCTTACTTATTCTTTAATTTTGCACCTTAATGTTAAGAGATAATTGTTAAGTGTTCATTGTGATTTTAGACCTATGTTTACATTTTAATTATTTGAGTGTTTTCCATGGTTGTGTTGACATTCCTGCTTTATAACTGAGGGGATTATAATCAGAGGAAGGTTAAGTTTAAAATAAACATGTTTAAATTTAATATATTTTTCTCCTGGTCCTTATTTTAAATAGGTCATAAAAAATATCAATAATTATCGATATCGACCGATATGAAACACTTATATCGCGATACAGTTTTCAGCTATATCGCCCAGCCCTAGCGCAGAGTAATATCTGCGCATGTGAAATGATATAATTTGCTTGTGAGCGTGTTTTAGATGTCTCAAAACCTTTCTGAAACTTCCTGTGCAGCATTATTTTTCCTAAGTTTCTTGTATCCATTCGTGGGCTCACTAAACTATTGCTAAAAGCATCTTTTGAAACCTTTGTGTTAATATTAATATATGAACGACTCTTACAGAGAGAGATGTTTCAGTCTCCTTCAGAGTTTTATTCAGGTTCTCCAGGTCTGTCTGCTGGATTCTCTTTAGCTCTGAAATGCACAAACATATACACGAACACACATTTATTTATTTTTACATTACATTTACATTAGCATCAAGTGATCGAGCAAAATAACGGACTAGCTAATCAGTAATGACTAATCTTGAATACTCATTCAATATTTTAAAGCAATTAATGCATGTACCGTTAAATATGGAAATAACTTCAGATAATCCTCAGTTTTATGAATGACAGTGTTAGACCGGTAACAAACTTAAAATATTGTAATAATATTTAAAATATTAAGCTGTGGTATGTATTTGTCCTGCACACACCTTGTGTGGAGGTCTCATACTCCAGTTTGAGAGACTCCATATTCTGGCTGTGACTCATTTCCTGATTCTTTCTCTCTGCTTCCTGTTGGCTCCTCAGCTCCTCCACCTGAAGGATGCAGATGCAAATTAAGGTGGTGTTTACTATTTAAAAATGTCATGTTTGTTCAGGACACCCCCGTCTGTCGCTAGCAATGATGACGCAGTGATTAGTGACGATTCTCTCTGACCAATCAGTAGTCTGCAGGTTTTCACGTCACGCCACCTCGCTTGGAACCTCAACGGAGGTGATACTAAAAAAAGTACCTGTCAGCTAGTACCAGGGACTTTTTTTCATAATGGAAAACCTAAAAGGCGAGTAGAGTCGAGGCGAGTCGAGTGTAATGTAATGGTAATTGAGTGTAATGGATGTAATGGAAAAACGCCATTAGTAAAGCCAAGTGAAACTAATGCCTACCATACACTAGAAGACTTTGAAAAGACTAAAATGTGACACCGTCCCACATCATATTGTCATTGAGTTTTAGTCCCAGACAATAGCATTTTACTACCAAGACTTAAAATTTACAATAATATCAAACACATTTGATTTTGTCAAAACGTCAAGATGGGAAAAAGACAGATTCAAGAGTTCAGTCTGAGGAGGGTAGGATGATGTCCAAGGTGTTTACAGTAATGTAAAGAACCAGTAGAGACATTTTGTTTCCAGTCAGAGCTCTGTGCAGCGTCTTTGGTGTGTGTTTCCACCATCTTAGATAATAATGTTCAAGATTCAGAAATCAATGCATTCAATTACATGTATTACATATCATGTTTCATTGAGTGCTGTCTCTGTCACCTGTTGTGTTCAACTGTGATTATTTCATAATAAAACTTTTTTATAGGAGAGACATAGGCTGAAGAATATTTTACAAGACAAACAACTATTTGTTACTGTATACACATAGAAGAGTGACTGTAACATTTGATTAAAAAAATTAAACCATCTAACATTACTCACTGAGACAGGAAAAAGTCATTCCCGTCCAGTTTGACTTGGAGGCTAACCCTATGAAGTGTGTGTTTGTGTGTGTGTGCGTGTGTGTGTGTGTGTGTGTGTGTGTGTGTGTGTGTGTGTGTGTGTGAGCTGACCTGCTGTTCCATTAACATGCGGCATTTGTCAGCCTCCTCCTGGTACGTCTGGTGGACTTTGTCCCACTCTGTTTGGTAAAAGCTCCTCAATCTGACACACAGAGGAACATACAAATAGACACAAATTACATCCAGAGAAGAGTAAAATCACAGTGTGGTAACACTGAGCAGTTATAGTTATAAAAACCACATGTATGTGAGGATGAGTGTCCAGTTGTGAGCACAGCAGCAAAGATGAATGCCACACCTGTCCTCCAGCTGCACTAGCTCCTCCTTGTGGTGCTCCTCCTGCCTGTTCAAGGCCTCCTCCAAGCTGACGCGCACTTCCTCCTTCTCCTTCTGCAGTCGGTCGCAGCACTGTGATGATGAAACTGAAAGGAGACAAGAAGAGCGAGAGGAAATGTTGTTTGTACTACTGACTAAAAACACTTCAAGGATCCTTTAAAGTACCTGGACTTGTGTTTGGGAATAAATGTTTCATATGAAATGTGGAAGAGAAAAGGACAGAGTGACCGAGCAAGAGGCCGCCTGACAAAAGTAAATCTCAGACAGGCTTTTAGTTGGGGAGAGCGAAATAAAAAGCTGGCCATCTTGTCTCTGTAGTTTTTGATCATGTAGTGTAATCATAACACATGCACATGTACAGCTGTTCATATTTATGACAGTGTAAGTGAATTGCACTCTAAAACGTTTGCCAAATCCCAAAAAATCCAGATTCTTACATAATGGTGCTATAAAGTGTGATTTCCATAACGTACAATCATCATATCACATCATGTCAGTCCAGACTATACTGAGATTGGACATGCCTGGAACTATCAGTGTCTGAACAGGTAATGAATGTGTTTGTGTGTGTGTGTGTGTGTGTGTGTGTGTGTGTGTGTTCTTCAGCATTCTTCAACGACATTCCAGTTAAATTACTCTTACAGCAGACATGAGATCCAACCTTGAAACATCTGCAAGTCAGCTCAGAAGTATGCAGCAAGACTCATTCTTCTCATTACTAATTTGAACTCTCACAAGCACATGCCTGCTTCCCTCTGTCTTTACCTATCATCACACACCATTTTGATTTAAGTAAAAATATCTAGATATAAAGAATACCTGGACTACCAAAGATCTCTACCTCTCACTGCTTATGGGACTGTCATTTTGTCGGCACTTACACAGTTCCCAGATTTGCAGCAGAGTTACACCATGTAAACACTTCACCCTGGTTAAAATCAGAGTTCTCATAACCCGGTTAACAGACCTAGAGAACTCCTTCAGTAACCGGCGTATTCCTGCACATATACATAACCGGATCAGGTTAAGCGTCTGCGCATGGTTGTTGAACTGGAAATAATTTGTCATCGCTGTGAGTCGTAGTCGTTGCTATGATACCATACAACAAAAAAGCGATGCCTGAATCAGCGGTACATCGGGAAATGGCTAAACAGATTGTCCATCTCTGGGGCTGTCAACACTGTGTTTTGGCAAAAAAAAGTGGAGGGACCGAGCAGCCCCCGCTGCAGTCGCTGACTAATGTTAATGTTAATTAGCTAACGAAGTTAGCTTGATAATTCCACCTGACACTGGGTGACACTTGTTACGGATATAAAGACCCGAAAAAGTTGTCAGTTGTCTGGTGAGAGCACTGTGCTTTCCTATGCTGTGACAAGAGTGTGTAAATGAAATATTCAGTTGTTAAATCTGACTAATTTCGGTGGCCTGTGTGTGTAATTTTGACATCAACCGGAAGAAAAAGCCAGTTTTGAGTTTGCAGAGCGCCACCTCATGGAACTGGACCATAGACAGTATATAATGGACCAACAGACCCCGTTGCTCTGGACGGAGACCAGTGAAGGCTAGTAGAAGCACTTTTCCGGTGATGGCCAGCTTTACTGTGCAGCCTCCAACTGAGAGAGACAGTGTAAATGTGACGTGAGCAACGTGTCTGAAAGTTGTAAGTCTTCTGGTAGCTGTGCCGAGAGAAATCTCAATCATTTCCAATCTTACAGAGACGGAGAGTGTAGGTATATGTAAGGAGATAACATAAGCACAGGCTAATTATTGCTAACTAACATGCTAGTTAACATTAGTAATTAAACCTAAACAGCTAAGCTGAGCTTCTCCTGTACTATACGGTAATTCCTCTACTATGCGACACAATCGTTAGCCTATTTTTACAAAAACGTTTGCTACAGAGCCATAACGTGAGGTACAAGGTAATGGAGCCTTTTATACATTGTTGTGTTTCTTTATAAATAAACAGAGGACAAATAGAGTCTTTAAACGCTTCAGATGTAAAGTTATTCGCTGTCAAGTGGCGCCAAAATGAATGCTAGTCAGTGGAATGCTAATGGGAGGTGATGGCCAGGTAGCAACAAAATGGCGCCATAGGAGGTTTGAGTTCTGAAGCGAAGCTTACCCCCTAGTTCTGGACGCAATATTTTCTTTCCCACTATGGCCACGCCAAGACCGGCCCTTCAATAGCATTCACACACTACTATTGGCCAGGCGTCCATGCTTACATGTACAGGTCCTATCCCCTGACCAATCCCCTAACACTAACCTTAACCACTCAAGGTCAAATGCCTAACCCCAACCAATCGAGCTGCTTTGTAGGGCGGGTCTTGGCGTGGCCATAGTGGGATTCGTAATTTTGCGTACCGGACCGGAGGAAGAGTTACTCCTGTCATTCTTCCCATTCTTAGCCGCTCATGAATATGAGGAGACCTGGCATAACCCGGATATTCACTTAACCAGGGTTACTGCTGTGCATGTTTGGAATTATTGTAAAGCTCTCCAAAGAATATGTTTACAGCATTTCCTCTCTAACTGGGGCATTTTGGAACCGATTGGTGGGATTGTTGTGGACGAAGTACACACGGCGATACACTGGTAAAAGCAAATTACGTTAAACCATGTATTGAGCTAATTTTTAAATAGCTCACGTTACTGTATTGTGGTAACAGTTAACTTAATTTAATATTGTATATGGCATTTTCTTTTGCGGTGAGCACATTTTCCACCAAAACAAGTTCCTTCCTGAGACCGTTTTGCAGAACCACCGTCGCTGCGTACAAAGCCTAGCGCCGTCCAAGAAGATTGTTATTGGTTTAAAGAAATAGAATAACCCAAAGCATTTTTTTCTATCACAAAATGTATGTGTTGTGTAGCCACACCTTACTCCAGTACTGTGGATATAGATCTGGCAATGCAAGACTACTCAGTGTGTTATGTATTGGAAGAGCAGGGACCAGGGACATATGGATGCCATCACTTAAAAGGGTAAATTTAATCAAAACCCCTGTACACACACATTGACTGTGCCTGCAATAATAATAATGTTCTACCTTATATAACTGTGTGGTAACAACTGTCTGTAGCTGGGACAGTTGCTGTTTCCCTCTAAATGGAGCTCTATAGAGCAGTGAAAGCGCCTGTCACCACACTGATGGAGACACAAAGCCAACGACAGCTGAGCTTTAACACTAGTTTGCTCTCTATCACAGACTGGACAACACAAACTCTGTGTGTGCGTTGTGTGTGTGTGTTGTGTGTGTGTGTGTGTGTGTGTGTGTGTGTGTAACAGCAGGTGCTTGGCAGGGGGCGGTGTAATATGATGACATCTTTTGAGAAGAGACCCCTCTTCTTCTCCTAGTATAAAAATGTCTACCTGGGGGTCATTTGTGCAGTCATGAGGTGGTATGAGGGCTTTACTTTTTTTATTCAGATAAAATGAAAACATGAGGCAGTAAATGCAAGGAAACAAGGAAAACAGATCACAATCAAGAAAATGCACCTGAGATGTTTAGAAGAAAGCCAACGCATTTCAGGCCAGAGTATTTAGAACTATATTGTTGGATGCAGACACAAGAGAGCTATGATAAAACTAAACATTTGGTTATGCTGGTTTAAAGTCCCTCAGGAACTCATAGTTCTTTTATATGCAAACATTGATCACATAAGAAGCGATGTTACTGTAATCTGTTCACCTCAAGTCCTGACTCTTCCTAAGTGTAAACTTCCTATCAAACCCTTCTTCTAAAACATGCTGCATGTTTTAGAAGCACTGTTTGATTAGAGAATAATCTCATTTCAGGATTATCGAGACAAATTGAAAGCAGAGGAAGCAGGAATGCTGCTCTAACCTGATCCTAATAGTTGCAGCAGCAGTTGTGTTACAGTAACTCTACATTGTAAACCTTCACAGGAAAACAATTTAAACCATTTAAAATTATCCACTAAGGAGAGAGACAGGAACAGGTCTTTCCCGTTCAGTTTGACTTGGAGATTAACCCTATGAGGGTTTAACAGACAGAGTGTGTGTGTGTGTGTGTGTGTGTGTGTGTGTGTGTGTGTGTGTGGGTGTGACAGCAGGGGTCTATACATTGCTGACATTCCTCATCTCTGTGTGTAAAGAGAAGAGCCAAAGGTCAACGAAAAGAAAAGAAAAGATTATATTCACTGCTGCTCTGAATGATGAACAGGGGATGGTGAACAAAAAAAAAGGCTTTCAGGATATGCTCTTCTGTTGTGTGTTTGTATATATATATTTCTATGTGCATGTTTGTGTGCAGAAATGCATGCCTTAATGTTGCTATGTTAATACAATGCATTTGAGCACAAACTGTGTAAGTCTATCCAGTGAGTGTGTATGCATGTCCTTATGGTGTGTTAGCTTAACTGTGGGTGTGTGTGTGATCTTTTTTACCAATCTGGTAAAGACTGACTATTGTCATGATGCATATGCTAAGCTATCTGAGTACATACATACCAGTATCAGTTAGCATTTAGGACACAATGCTAATGTTATTTCCAGTGGATGTCAGAAAATGTCACCTAAGTGTTTGTGTTCAGATGCCCAAATAGAAACCTTAACCACATCTGTGAATTGAACAGATTGTGAATTGAGTCATAAGACAGTCTACATAAAGTTTGTGAGAAGATTAAAGTAAATTATTAATACAATATATTCACTTGCTCCATCTCCCCTGCCTGTAGACGCTTCCTTTTCTTTGTAAACACATTGTTTGTAATCATCAAGGTTGACCTCATGCATAGTCTCAATGACAGTTAATGGCTGACTTCCAAACGCTGCAAAACTATTGAGCAGCACACCTCTAACACACAGATACATAGACATCAAACTTTCTGAAAACTCCACAGCAGTGCAGGTGATATTCTGCAGCAAAACAAGCTGCAATGGGCACATTGCGCACCTTCAATTTACATCCATATAAGTGCTTGTATTTGGCACTGACATGCTCAGATTATTATTCTAAGTGTACAACAACATTATGAAAAGGATTCCTATATCGCTATACAGAAACAGCCCTAATATCGCTATTAGGGCTGTTTCTGGTTAAGCGAAAAGGATCTTACTCTTTAACAAAAAGGTTAGATTATTTCCATAATTTTGTCAGACACTTTCAATAATTATCTGAGCCTCAGTGGCAAAAATAGTGGTTTTGGTGGACGTACATTGACGGTGCGCATTTGCCCCATATGATTATATTGCAGCTTGTATCGCGGCTGCCGCTTACAGCTCAATATGGACCAATTCTAAAGATTTTTGTTCACATTAGTCAATTAGACACCAATGTATGGGAAAATTAGGTTAAAATTTGCTGAAATTACCCTTTAAGGAAAGAAAGAAAAAAACATCAATATAACAGCTGATTCCAAACTTTTGAACGCTATTGTATTTACTGTTTTGTGCTATGAAGCCATTTCTGTTCGTGCTGTAAAGCAACAAACTAGATTTCATTCAAAATCCTACCCAGTAGCACTGACAACGTGGAGACTGCTACAGGCTGTCAATTTCCTCGATTGTTTAAAGGTCCAATATGTAATATTTGTACTGTAATAAATCCAAAAATGACACCAATGCCTCATCAGATATTAAACATGTTAAACTGAAATACTATCTTTTCTGACAACAATGCTAATGTCAGTATTTTTTCTTTTTGAAATTTACATTCCTTGATGGAATTTATGTTTATGTTTTGATCGGTGTGTTGTTATCAACGGCCCAGTTTGACAGGCAGGCCGGGTTGCCAGATATACCTGTAAAAAACGTAAACCCAGCGCGCCACAGCTGTAACGGTAGTACAGCCATGAAAGCAGCAAACAAACAAACAAACAGGATCAACGGAGATAGATTCTACATGACATAAAAAAAGAAAACAGCATGTTTCTAACAGTTGCGTGACCAGAGACGTAACAACCCCCTGGTAAATATTGGAGATGTATTTGAAAGATGGAGACAGCTTAGATCCCAAAAGCACGCAGAGTTGGCTTATTTCCTCCTGAACAGGTAAGCATTAGCTTCAGGCTAATTTATCACAGCTACTAGGGATGGGCATTTTTTGTCATTTCAACATTTGTGTACTCACATTGAATTATATAGCTAGAGTACCCAAGTTATTTTAAGCCACGAGAGGGGGGGCTGTAAATCGGAAAGAGAGGACTGTGAGTTTGCAGTGTGTTTAGCGATTGTTGCCGTAATTCTAAGCCAATGAAGTGTGTTCCGTCGGCAAGGTAGTGGTATTTTTAGCGTTTCGTATTGTAATTCTAAGCCGAGGAAGTGTGCCTGACTGGCGTGGGGAGAGGACAATGAGGTTGTTGTGTTTTTAGCAGTTCATACTGTAATTTTAAGCCGAAAAAATGTGTCTGACAGTTGGTTACAGAGCTCCGCGTGAGCACGGGCTTTTGTGACTGTCAATATAGCCAGAATCTACCGTTAGCTACTCCGCTGTGCTGTGGAGTAATGTCTGGCTATGTGAGACTAGCATCTACCGTTAGCTACTCTGCTGTGCTGTGGAGTAATGTCTGGCTATGTGAGAGCATCTACCGTTAGCTACTCCTCTGTGCTGTGGAGTAATGTCTGGCTATGTGAGAAAAGCGTCTAGCAACATTGTTGTGAATGCTGCGGTCTCAGCCTGGCAACCTCCGTGAACTTCGAGTCTGGGCAGGAGGGGGCGGGGGAAACGAATCTCCAGTATTTTGGATTGGTAGTGCAGTAACTATTTTAACCGCTAGCTGCCAGTATTACATACAATATTACATATTGCACCTTTAACATGTTTATAGTAATTAAGCAATGTACCAAGATTGAAATCCTAACAAGTCATTGATGTTAATGTTAATGTATAATATAATAGTCCTCATGTGCACATAATAATCCCATGCAAACACCGGTGCACAGAGCATATGACATATATGTTGACAGGTTATGGCCTGTGCAGAGGCTTCTTTTGCTCTGAGCCTTTGCTAAGAATGAGGAGCAGCTGCACCTTAATATTACAACAGAAATATCACCAGGTTTTGAATGGCAATGACCTGTCCTTGATAGCTTTGTGTGTGTGTGTGTGTGTGTGTGTGTGGTGTGTGTGTGTGTGTGTGTGTGTGTGTCATATGCAAATGGAAGAGACTAAGAGAAAGAGAGAGCAAGAGAGAGAGAAAGAAAAAGAGAGAGTGAGAGAGTCAGAGAGAGAGAGAGAGAGAGAGAGAGAGAGAGAGAGAGAGGGCTATGAATTAGCAGTTGGTAGCATACAGTAGGATGGTGTGTGGATGTGTAGAAGGATCCTTCTCAAGCGTGTGCTTACCCAACTCCTCTCGGAGGTTTGCCAGTTCCAGCGACAACCCCTTCTTCTGCTTCAAAGCCTCCTCGCGCTGCACAAAAGAGAAGATGAAATTGAGGAATGCACACTGAGGCTGTGTCCAAAGTCATTCACTCTTTAGTACATACTATATAGACAGTGTGGAGGACTATATAGTTTGTTAGGTAGACTACTCATTTCTCTTATCCAGCCGCCATCTAAACAGTTAAACATGGATTGTACAATAATTTTTACCATGCATGTTGGGATGATTTCAGTACACTATCAAAAGTAAATAATTCTCACATATTAACTTTAGGACACTACAAAATGGTAAACACACAATATAGTGAACTATATAGTGAACAGTGAATGATTTTAGAATTTTTACTCACTCACTGATGTTAATGATTGTGATTACAGTAAAATATTTGTAACTGAGTTTCTTTTATTATTGTTCTATACTGCTCAATCACAACAGCAGCTGTAACTGACCTGGAAAAAGTAAAAAAAAAGAGCTTCCCAGTCAAATAACACTTTTAAGGTTAACACCTAAGAATCAACAAAAAACATCCTGAGGAAAACTGTAATTTCCAGTCCCTGCCCTAAAGGAACAGGAGCCCACTATAAGGTAACAATAATGTCTATCTCAATGTTATTTTTTTACATTTATAGAGACAGACATAAAGGAAAGCCCTTTATATACAATATTTTACAATCTACCACACACAACATAAGGCTGCCTAGACCAGAAAGCACACACTTGTAAACATGTGGACTAGCATAAACATGAACTTAATGAGTTAACCAAAGTGCACTGGTGCGCTCCAAAACAGAACATTATGATCCTATAGTCCCACATTTTTATAAATTACCAAAACATTCACTCTTACACACAGATAAAATAACAGCAGCTTCACAACAGGAGTACTGGAATTTACAACGGAAACCGAACATTTGTGCTCCTGCCTTCTTGCTTTCAAACACACAGACACACAGACACACACAGACACACACAGACACGCAGACACACACACACACACACATACACACAGCCATAAAGACCATCTGTTGTCTGAGGGGTCAGCAAAGTGAAAGAGCAGACAGAGACAGAGGCAGTGGAAAAAGAGAGCCAAAATGTACAAAGGTACAAAAGGTATTAGCTTGTAATAATGATCAAATGTTTCTGTGAAACAGTGAAAATGTAAACTCTGTAGTAATATGAGAGATTATTGGAGTAGTAAAAGAGAAGATGACGGTGGCATTGGTTTAATAGTTCATAACTTATCAATGGCATTCATGATCCAAATGAGACAGTGTCATGTTTTTCTAAAGATGGACTGAAACCAACAGCTAATGTGATCAATGTGTGAACCATAGTGGAAAGTACATGCAGCTAGATTCCTGTAAATCACAGCTCGGACTGAAAGACCAACACAAGTGAAGAGAAAGAAAAGAGCATCAGCAGATGCATGTAAAGCAGAACCCCATCTACAGCAGTAAACACACACCTTGCGTTTCTTCTTGCGGCGATGAGGGGTGGCCTTGCTGGGCTTTACATGTGCTTTGCTGGCCGTGGAGCCCATGTCTCGGTGAATGAAGACACACACACACTTCAAAAAATGTCTTTCTGTTCTTCCTCTCTCTCTCTCTAACCGATTCCCTACCTCTATCACCAGTGGACATCACAAACTGCAAAAACACACACACACACACACACACACACACACACTCTCTCTCTCTCTCTCTGCCCTCCTTCTAAATGGGACGCTCTCTTTCTCTGTTACTGACTCAGCCCCTTCAACTCCTCCCACTTTCTACCTGTTCACCACCCTGTCCTCCCCCCTCTTTCCATCTGTTTCTCCTCCTTCTGCCTTGATACTGTGTGTGACAGAGGAATGCAAGTTATTTCTGCACCACCTTCCTTTTTTTTTTTTTTATCTTTATACTTATCTCCCTTTCTCTTGTTCCCCATCACAAGAGAAACACATAAAAAACTGGTGTATCTGCATTTACCTCATGCCTCTCTTATCTTTAATCATATCTTTTCTTACTTTCTACTTCTTTGTCCTCTGTATATTTAAAGTTTGCATTAAAAATAACTTACATTAAATTCAGGATAGAACTTGAACATGTTGTCTTGCTCTCAAAGTACACCACAAAATCCTGTCGATGTTTTAAGATTATTTTTTTGGGCTTTTATTGCCTTTATTTATAGGACAGATTAAGTCTTTAAGGCTGCAGGTCGGAACCAAACCCGCGGCCGCTGCAACAAGGACTGAGCTTCTGTACATAGGGCACATGCTCAACCAGGTGAGCTTTCCCAGGGGGTTATCGACACTCTTAAAAGGGGATTTGTCATTTTTAACTTAACTTTTATTGTATGTCTTATTTGGTTTTAAAACTGTCTACATTTACATCAACATATACTAAATGTAACCAGGAAAAGTGGAAATGGCAAATCAAAACAAAAAACATCTGGCATCCATAAATAATCCATGAATTAACTTAAGACACTTTCTTGCTTTGGAGGCATTTCAATTACACTTCAATAGTTTCTGGGTATTAAAGTCCTTTTAGACTCACAATGCCAGACCTTCCTCTATAGCGCTGCGGAAGAGGGTCTGGCTAGTCCATACAGCATTCTGGGATGGGAGAGAAACATGCTCTGGTTTATTGACATTTCTTTAAACCAATCACAATTGTTTTGGGTGGCGCTAAACCGTGCTCAGCAAAACAACAAAATAGCCTCGGGATGGAACTTGTTTTTTGTGGAACGTTCAATGGTTGTTTTTAGTTGTGTAACAGAAAACTCAGATTGGACAGGTAGTCTAGCTAACTGTCTGGATTTATCTGAGAAGCAGTTAACCATAGTCCTTATAAATCCACCAGAGTTTAAAATTCCAACACAAAGAAAGCGGAAGGAAACAGACATTGTCCAAAAAGACATCATCCGGCGAAATTTCCAACGTCACCGGAGCAATCCCGGAAGTGGAACGTCGTGGATATAGACTATAGTCCTTTGTTTAGACCTCTTTCAGCCATCAGTGGTTGCCAACATATGAAATGGCTGCACTGTTGCACAAAACAGATAAAGAAGTTGTACTGAAAACGTTATACCAGTATGCTTTTCAGAGTGGCGTATAAAGATAACCCCACCCACACAAACTTAAGCCCCAATCCCTTTCACTAAACCAAACACCCTCAGCCCACCCCCAGGGAAAAGTAGCTCTGCATCAAGTGTGCAGTTTATTCTCACCAGTCACCTTTCAAGTGTGTAGGGCAGATTAGATAGCATTGGTATTCATGCTTTAGATAAAAACACACATTATCTCAGACACGCATATCAAAAGCTTCAGGGCTTTGACTGCAGCTGCTGCATTCCTCCACTCCTCCCTCCCTTCTATTTATCACTCCCCCTTCACCTCCACTTTCCACGAGGCCATCCATCTAATCAATAATCCAGTCAGGAAGGCTACTGCACTGTAAACCTCTGAAAGCTCTCTCAGCTGATCTTTACATGTTACAATCCCACACTTGCTGGAGAATATAGCCACAGTAATTCAGCATTTATCCTAATAAACAAAACCATTTTAATCCAGCCTGATTCAAAAAGCCGATGCTGAGAGTTGTGTAACAGTTAATAATCACACACACACACACACACACACACACACACACACACACACACACACACACACACACAGTATGTGTGCAAGTTAGTACTGCTGATAACAGGTTACTCAACAGATAATGAGCTTCTTTCCCTCAGAGAGAGACATGCAAGTGTATGTGTGTGTGTGTGTGTGTGTGTGTGTGTGTGTGTGTGTGTGCTTGTAAAAACCCCTGAGGCCTCGCTGACTGAAGGCATTAGTTATTAGCTATTCTGCCTGTGCTTCCCCAGCAGCCCCTTCACCACAAAAAAACATGACAATTCAACCAGACAGCACCAAAGAGAAGAGAATAAAGAATGAAGTTTTAAAGTGACAACAGATCTATCCAAAGTGCTAAGTTCATATACATACAAACACAAACAATCACACGCATGAGGAAACCGGTCTAATGAAGGGTTTTGCACACTGGATAAGGTGTGCCCAGCTAATGATAGTTATTGTGGCTAAACCAAAAAGACTTTAGTAATTAAGTGTGTTTGTGTGCATTCATTTTAATTTCCCATGCCATTATGATGTGCAAATACAACATCACTAGTCTCAGTAATCATACAGCAAATATTTACTGAGCAGCCTATCTATGTCCGGGACTCTGTGATTGATGCATCCTGGTGCCTGAATAGGCCAATCAAAAGTCTTTAACTCATGAGAAACCATCCCACTACAATATAACTGACTTCATGTTTAACCCCCTAACAAAAGGGTATGCAGTCTTACGGTGGTATCAAAACCTACATATCTTTTATTGGATTTATTACACACGCACACACACACACGCACACACAGATTCATTAGCACATCAGTGTCACGCAGCAGCATAATATTCCTAAATAAAAAAACAACACTTTATATTACCAACAACTGTGAGTAATATTTTAATTATAGGCTGTGGATGCTTTGCTCTAATTTGCCAAAGGGGAAGGATGGTGTGCAGATAACTAATAGTTTCCCCTCATTTACCCTCTTGAAGCTGCACTAGACCATATTGTATACATGAACAAACACATCCACTTTATCTGCCTTTAAAGTAAAGTGGTGTGGTGCTACAGCAGAAGAAAGGGACCCATCCCCACTAAGTGATGCTGTAGATCCACCCTATTTACCAGAAACAGTATTATTATTTGTGGGGGAAATCCCACTAACAGCAGGTACAATACAGGCTGTACCCAAAATATTCTCATTGAACAGCAGAGCAAGTTCCATTCAGAGAAAACTTAATTCAAAAATTAAAGCTGCAAGCAGCGTTGGACGGGCCCTCGCTCCTCTGCGTGTGTCGGGGTTACTGGCGGACGCCGCTCCTTGCGACCGTGCATTTGCACGGCACTCAGACACTGCAAATTGTCACCAATGAAAAATGAACTCCCTGCTGAGTTCAATGATACCTCACAAAAGAATCTACGTCATACAGTTCATTAGCTGACATTAAAGGGGGCGTGGCTTAAGCATATGGGGCAGGGGGAAAACCCTCACCAATTAAAAAGGAACTCTTTGCTGAGTTCAATGATACCTCACACAATAGTCTACATCAAACGGGTCATTTGTTATAAAAAGGGGTGTGGCTAAATAATAGGGGGCAGGCCAAACCATCACCAATGAAGAAGGAACTCTGCTGAGTTCAATGATACCTCACACAAGACTCTACCTTAAACGGTTCAAAAGCCATAAAAGGGGGCTAAGTACATGGCCGTGGTTAAAGTAGGTGCTCAGAATCACATGTAGACCACACATATAAGTTTCATGTAAATCGGATGATGTTTGTCATATAAGGCGGATTTCCTGTTACCAGCGGGGGGCGCTATGACCAAAATTCAATTTTGCCCTGTAGATGTCCTCAAGACTGGACCCTTGTCAAACTTGAGAAATTTCGGGCAGATATGATATGATGAGATGATACACTAAAGTTACAACAACTACTTTGTTCATCGATAAATGTTAAAAAGGGCCGCCACACCGTTTGACGAAATTTTTTTCTTTTAAGAACTTTTCATCATTGAGGTCTTTAGATGAACCAGACCAAATTTGAAGTTGATCGGATGAAATCTCTAGGAGGAGTTCGTTAAAGTCTAGCACCTTGACTTTTAGGTCTACATCCTGTTGCCACTAGGGGGCGCTATGACTTTGAGCCAATATCGGCATGTAGATGTCGTCGGGGTTGGACTCTTATGAATCCTGAAAAGTTTCGAGCCAATTGGACACTTGAGTTACACCCACTTCCTGTTTCGACGGCAAAACGCACAAAATGGCCACCCCGCCACAGCCATGCCCTATGACGCAAAGTTTTTCTTTGAATAACTTTTCATCGTTAACGTCAATTTTTTTTCTTTGTAGGGGCGCTAGCGAGCCATTTTTGTGCGCCTATTCCCGAAACCCTTAAAATACGTACGTATTTAATAGGTACGTATTTAAAGGGTATTTATAAAATACGTATGTTAAGCACCTCAAAAAGGTGATTCATTTGCCATAATAATAATAATAATTCCTTCAGTTTCAATAGGGCCTTCGCAGCTGTCAGCGCTCTGGCCCTAATAAGACTGAACCTACTGTACAGCCACATTAGACAAAAAGACATTTTTTATATTCTAAATATTAAGACGTAAACAATCGTGCTTCCTGGAAGCCAAGTGAGAAATGACATAAACAATGAGCACAATTTTTTGAAAGCTGACATAGGTCACAGTTAAGATCAAAATGATTTTGGAGGCACTACCTAACAAAATGAGAGGTTGTATATTTGTGTGCAAACCAGACATGCTTAGACAGGACAGTGAATACTGTAGCTGTCCAGATACTAATGTTAGCTAACTCTATGCTAGCTAACAAGCTGAGTGGAGTCACTGTTGTCTTTAACAAAGTCTTACAACATTCATAGTGTTAACCTCTCATTATCCCCAATATGTCAAATCTAGATTTTACAAATCATATCTGTCATGGGAGGTAGGAACTCCATTGTTTTCTTTCATCAAAGAAAGTCCCTGTCTGGCAATATTTGCAGTGTGGGCTGATTCCTGCGTGGCCTTTCTTGCCAACACTCCTGAAAACTGCATTTATAGTACTTCTTCAAGCTTTCCTAAATACCAAAACATTATCACCAACATCAGCAGTGGTTTGTCAAACAACCATACAGTGTGCTCCTTCTCTGTATTATTTAAAATTGAGGCTAATATAACGATGTGTAAAACATTTGTCACACCCTCTGTTTTTAATGCAGTGAAAAAAAAACAGCAGGTAGTTTGAGTATATGCTCAATGCTTTGTAAACATAGAAATAAGTCAGTACCTCAGTGAAGAGATGCTGGATGACTGTAGCCAGAGCCTCCACTCTCTTATTCCCCTGGACGAGCATATTTCTCAGCTGGTTGATGGCCTGGTTCTTCTTCTCTGCCTGCTCTTTCTGGTTCTGGTTCTGTTTAGCAGTGACCATCCGGTCTGCCACAACAGTCCCGGCTGTGCCAGGCTTGGATGCATTATGTAGGCGGGATCCTGTTTTGGGGCTGGATCTTGACCCGGTTTTGGCTTTAAATCCAAGACCAGATGCTCCAGTGGTGCCTGACCCAGTGTTGGTGGTGTCTGTTTCTGGCACTTGGACAACTGCTGCCACTGCTGCATTAGCATTCACCACCTCTGGTACCTAGCAATAAAAAACAACATACACAATTTTAGGGAAAGATTTTAGCTCAATAGGTAAAAAAAAACACCTCAAATGTTTAAAAGTCTTAAAAGACTTGAGTCCAAACACTAGCAATTAGTAAAGAAGAGTCACCGTTTTAAAATGTTGAATCACATTAAAGAGATAAAGTCTTCCTAACTCTTTTGTTAACATGAGAAGATGACACATGAAACAGGAATTCTTAGAACAAGTAGACAAACTCCAAGTGCAGAAACACCACAGATATAAAGATCTTGTGGATTACCACTGTAGTAGCCAAAAAAGCCGTTTTTGTGTATATTTAAAGAACAATAGTTATTATTTTAAGACTTCCCATATTTTGGTTATAGTTCTGATCCACTGATTTTGATTGACAGTTAGGCCACTGATTGGCAAATCGGCCACACCATAGTAATTGTGGGTATGGTATAATTGATAAAGGGAAGTTGGAAACACGGGTGGAGGGTTTTTTGGAAGTCCTAGCTTTAGTTGAGACCAAACAGTTTTTTAACCACCATCTAGTCATCTTGTTTCATCTTATTTGATATAATTTAAGAAACCATCAGTATTGTTTATTTTCTCTGATTCACACACATGCAACATTAGCCTACAACGTTTTGGTAGGATCATAAAGATTTATTTCTATAGGTAGGATATTTGTGTTGAATTATTATTCCTGGATCAACAACAAAGAAACAAAGGTGCACTGACTCTGATGAAGATGTAATCTTACATCGAAACATTAGTCACTGTTATGCACCTTAATAAATAAAACCATCAAGTAAGAAGACAACTGTGTTGCATCGGCAATTTTTTGCTATTTTGTGCTGTTGTGTCCTGCCTTGGCTGCACCAGATTGTTGTGGTCTGCAGAAGCGCAGAGAACTTTTTTCAGAACCTTTTTTTTTCTCAATCAGATCTTGCTAAGTAATGGTCACTGATGTAGTATCTTGCCCATGACTGAGCTGAATTTGCATCTTAAAGCTCAAAACCTAAAAAAGAAAAGGACATACCAGGTCAGGTGGAGGTTGGTGCTTTTTCTGGCTGTTTCCTCCTCCAGGTGCTACTACCTGTGAGCTGCTGTTGGTGTTTGTTGGTCTTGCTGGCGCCTCCCGAGGCTTGTTTTTGTCCACTGCAAGAGAACGGCGACCTCTTAGTGTGTGGGTGGAAGGTGCAACATTCAACATGGTATCCACTTACTCCCAAAACACACAGAATACTCACTCAGCCAAAGTGTAAAGTATCAACCACAGCAGGGTCTGAGCTAAAACTACAAACTCTTTCATCCTCTGAATAGAATAACAACGGATGTGTGAAAAGTAAACTTAAGAAAACAGAAGAAGCAAATCAACACATGCACATATGGGTCAATCTGGGGTCTAAACACAACCACCACAACACCCAAACACAGAAAAATAAAAATCCTGCCCCCACACACACACACTCGTCTCGTACATTTGCTTTCATCTGTTAAATGAGAATACGCCCTGACTGGTCAAGGCTGACACAGATGCATCATGGGATTGTGTGGTAATGATGGCCAGTGTGTGTGTGTGTGTGTGTGTGTGAGAGATGGGCCATGGGTGTGCATTAAGGAATGCATTACCAGAGACAACGCAATTAAAGAGACAGAGAGACATTTCTCTTTCTCTCTCTCAATTCAAAGGGGCTTTATCGGCATAGAATCTTCAATAACGATTCTGACAAAGCATCAAACTCTCTCTCTCTCTCTCTCTCTCTCTCTCTCTCTCTCTCTCTCTCTCTCCATTAATGTCCAAATTACATTATTGCTAAAGCTAAATTATATATTATATATTATTATTATTAATTATTATTATTATTATTATTAAAGAATTCGATTTTATACAAGGCACATATTGTAACAGACAACATACTTTGCAGCTAAAATTGCACATTGATTTTTCTCTCTATATATATATTATATATATTATTATTTTCAAAGAAAACCTCTCTGAAATCCTTATATTTCTCACAGTATCAAAGTGAGATTTTATCTCAATCTCTCTTTTATGACAAAGTGATAGTGAAGTGGCCTAATGCTACAAAGAAAGTCAGCACGGTGGTGACTACTACCACCACTGTCAGTAATCAAATATTTGACAGATGTCACAGACTGACAATCATCAAAAATCACACTTATAGAGAGAGCTACAATGGAGGCTCTCCTCAGCCACCGACAGCTGGGCTTCCTCCCAAATCACACTTGCTAAAAAGACATGAGGTGTAAAAAGCCTCTAAATAATTCAATATGAACCAGCAGACTGTTGATATCACAGAGGTTTCCTATGCAGACATGCAGCCTTTGGGCCAATACAACCTGCAGGATGAGTGTTGTGGTGTTGTCTGGAATTTTATGCTTTGAAGATGAATATTATTTCTGAGTCCTGGGACTAATTGAAATATAATTTTCATCAAGTGCCAAATGCAATTAGTCTTAGCTGAAACTGTCACTGACTGACTGAGATTTCAATCGAGAGAATCACTGGGTACAAGTCATGTTTTATCCTTATTAAGTTAAAAAATGATTAACCCAATTTAAAATCTAATCCAAATTCTACTGAACTCAAATAAATAGGCCTGTATGCTGTAAGTCAGTTTGCTGGCTCAGACTCAGGTCCCGAGGCTAGTAGTGACTTCCTTAAAGATACTGCCACCTACTGGCAGCAGAACATGCTCAACCAGAGCTGTCATCAGAGCACGTGGTAAGGAACAAAAAAGGTTGAACATAATTTAAAATGGATTGGACTGCTAAACACTTCAGAATGACAGCGATTAGAGGGAAGAGAAAATCGTTAGCGCACACTGACATTTGAGCAACAGTTGAATTAAAAGCTGACTCGCTTTAAATCAATGAGTCACCTTCAGCAGCAGCTAACATCAAGGTAAACATCACTCTAAAGTATATTAACCTGCTGCTGCTTTCTTACAGTCAGACACTAAAGGGCAAGCAGGAGACATGACACTTCCTTTGTGTGTATGTTTGACTTTGTACTACCCTTAACTTCAATTACAACAACCCACAGCTTGATAAATCATACTGCGAACACTAAAGCTCCGGAATCATCATTAAAACACAGCAGGTGTGTTTCACTTTCACCTGATCAATGTTCAGATCTGATAAATATTTACCATCTCAACACCAATATCAGCAGGACACATCGCTCTGATCAATAATTCAGTGTAGGGAAAATAATGGTGGGTGTAGGAATATGAAGGAGACTCGGAGGTGAAACATCTTATATTAATGTATGCCTCATATGAAATTGCACACATTGGATAAACAGTCAAAATAATATTGCATAATAACTGTGCCTTTTAGATGTTCACTGTTTAAAACAGAAAATCAGTTTCTCCGACATACAGGTGTCCAACCTGGTCACATGAAAATAGCAGTTTTTTACTGTGTCACAGAGCCAAAATTCACATGAGAGCTGGATAGAAACACACGTACAGACAGTCTCATCCAGGTTTATATAAGCTGTAAACATACTGCAGACCAGTTGAACACTGATATGTATTGTGAATGTATTGTATTAGTGAAAATAAATGCTGTTGTGCTGGATGCAATGCTGCCACAATGATTATTGCAAGTTAGTGTGAGAGGGATACAGTACACTGACACTAAAACAGACTGCACATTATACACACACACACACACACACACACACACACACACACACACACACACACACACACACACACACACAGAGTTATACTTTTATGTTCATTATGTGTTCATTATGTTTATATTCCTATGCTTTTATGAATTACGATGAAGGGGAAGATACTCATTTACCAACAGTCTGTTTAAACTAACATCAAAATGTAAAAAATCCTCATTCTCAACATCCACATCCTCCACATTGTACACTTACTGTAACACTGTTGTATACCTTGACACTGTCCAATGCTGTCACTGCTTTAAATTGGACAGCAAGTGCATTATATTTAGGGGTGTCACGATTCTTCATTCTTCGATTTGACTTTTGATTTTAATGTCACAATTCGCTTCCATTTCGATTCAAACATTTTCTTTCCAGCAGGCTTGACCTTTTGTTGCTTGTTTCCATAAGTAAATAACGGGGAAGGCAAAATGTTGCCACACTGGTAACTTCAGGGAAGCAGGAGGATTTTCCAGTCATGTTGTTTCTCCGTCATCCCGACTCCGGACAGTGGTCATGGTGTCTGGAAAAGGGCAGCTGCAGGCTACTGCTAAGCTTACGTTACCCTGTGTCTTTAGCTGCATGCTACCAGCTGGTAAGCTATCCTGTTGTTTTGTTTTTCTCCGGATGTGCGCCAGTAGGCAGAGGTGGAGAGAGAAAAAATACTGGGGGAATCGACGATTTTAGATACATCTTTCAATTTATCTAATTGTGACACCCTAATTACAAGGTTCCACTTCTGTTTGCCACAGATGAAAGAATAAAATATGCCAAACACTGAATGACAATAAACACCTTGGATAATGTGTTGCTCTATTCTGTCCTATAATTAGTGAAATGCAAAATTATCCAATGCTGGGATGAGTATTTCCTTTTCTCTGCGTTTAAAGTACTTGTTTTAAAATCAACAAAACAAGTTTTAGGAGAAAAAACTATCATGAAAACTCCAGTGACATAAGTAAACGTTCATAATGGATATAAGTGCTCTACACATATTTGTTTCATTTCTGTCTTCAATTGAAAGTTGCAGAATAAAAGTAAGGTATGAATTAATATGATGTGAATCTGACACTTGCAAGGCTGAATTACAGTTGATAAAACAGTAAGAGTTTGTGTGTGTGTGTGTGTGTGTGTGTGTGCGCGGCGTGTGCGTGCGCATGCGTGCGTGCGTGTTAGATGATGATTTGTACCTGGAATCTGCCAGGCAGTCATGCAGAGCTGCTGAGCCCAGACTGAGAGGGAAACAAGACTGTTAGCATGCACATCACGTCACAGAAGTAAATCCTTGCTGTGTCATGAGAATCTCCTTCAGTACACATTAAGATGACCTCCACTTCATAACACATGATAAAATAGAGAATCATCATATGAATTGTTGGAGCTGCATAATAAATGTTGGCTGTTTTTTTTTTTTTTAAATGCTGAGTTTCAATATTGGTCTATAGTTATATGATAATGTGATGTATTTAAAATGTTGGAATATGTCGGCCATCTTATTTGTACCAGTCTCATGATCACTCAGCAGGAGGACCGTCTGCTGTGTGTTTACTCAGAACATCAGTTACCAGTACGGAAAAACTGGTGAGGGACTGGAGTTGGGGAATAGAAAAATGAAAAAGGTGGAGGAGGAGGAGGAGGAGGAGGAGGAGTAGTGGGGGCTTTGTGTCCAGTTGTTGCACAACTACATCAACTGTGTCATGTCATCTCTATAAAATAGCTGTATTGTGTTCAATCGCCTGTTAAATTACTGTACTTTCATGAAAAAGTTGACAAAGCTTCCTGAACAAGTTTCTTCACTTGTGTGGAAGTGTTCATCTAACCACACATATGACTAATACACAGTTTTGGCAGATTGCCATGTTGTGTGATGGGGATGACACCAAATCCCATTTTAGATTTCTAGTCTACGGTCAAACAGGATGAAATCAACTCAAATTATAATTTTTAACAGATCACAGAGTCAACACTCATCCTAACAGTAGAGCTGGCTCTGGGTGACATGTTGTGGGCCTATCTTTCATAAACTCCCTCATTAAAACAGACAAACCCCCCATAAACAGAGCCAGTGGAGACAGACAACTGAGTTTACTGTGCGGCCACATGATGCTGAACACAGACTCAGACAGATTAGGGTGGGATTATTCTGTATGTGTGTTTGCAAGACAAAGAAGTGTGCCAGCAAAGCAGGGAAAACAGGGACAGCTCACCACACATACACTACAGGTAGTTGTAGAAACCCTAATCTCCTTAATCTGCTATATTCACATTATTCAAATGGATACAATCTTATCCCACTTTATGAAGAGGCACAGGGCTTGACTTTTTGAGGCACTTGTCCTTTGGACAAGTACATTTACGTCTCACTTGTCCATGAACAAAAGTCACTTGTCTAGGTAAAGAGTTATCATTTTATCATTTTTTTTGTGTTTTGCTAATGCAGAATTTGAACAAACCATTGAAAGCATCCAAACACTATCAGTTAATGCTGATAGTGTTTGGATGCTTTCAATGACAGTAGAAACAAAAGTGTCCCAAGAATAGATTTCCCATTCAACAAGAAAAAAGGATCTCCAAACTCCCTAATACAAACTTTGCATGCCAGTGTGCAGAAGTTAATATACTGACATTCTAAGTGAATATTTTAAAGTTTTTCATTACTTTCAGATTCCTAGTCAATATTCTAAGTTACTAAGTCAATATATTGAGATACTTTGAGATATTGAGTCAATATATTGAGATTGTAAGTCAATATTTTAAATGTTCTCATTGCTTTGAGATTCTTAGTCAATATTCTGAGTTACTAAATTAATATATTGAGCTGCTCCCACCGCAACCCGACACCGGATAAGCGGACGAAGATGGATGGATGGATGGATATATTGAGCTACTGATCCAATATTTTGAGCTATTAAGTCAATATATTGAGATACTAAGTCAGCATTTGGAGATAAATCAATATATTGAGATACTAAGCCAATATATTGAGATTATAAATCAATATTTTAAATGTTCTCATTACTTTGAGATTCTTAGTTTATATTCTGAGATACTAAGTCAATATTTTGATCAGAAGTAGTGGTGACTTGAACTTATACTATATCTAAAATAATTTTGTAGACATAACTACAAAATTAAATTTAGTAGATTTTGCCACTAAATGTTTTTTTTATACAATTTCACTTTCTACCCAGCAGAGGCTGATTTACCAAGGGATCCTTTAAAGGTGCCCTGTCACACGTATTTCATTACTTTGTGGTAATGTCTGAAGTTCTTCCATGAACTCTAACATTTTTTAAGCTAATGAATAGTAATGAGCTCAGGCAATATGATGTCAGACTGACCAGCTTTTGTAATTGGCCTGATTTCTCTGCTTATTTCTTTCCAGTGGCTAGAGCTGACAAGGTTGCAGGTTGAGGAGGTTGCAGTTCATTTACACATTCACAACATAAAACAAACACATATGGACCTAACATATTTCAAAAAATGCACCTCTAAAAGGTGTAGCTACTTTACAGTTGATTTATAGCTGATATTTTATCCGGCAAGTCGCAGAGCTGAAGTTTTACAATAACTGACAAACGAGCAGGAGTAGTAACGCTACGAGGCAGAGAGCCGCTAAATGAGTCAAATTTTTACTTCATGCTTCATCCACACAACGCACACTGCTATTTCCACGAGTGACAACAGTATTCGGCTCGTTTTCTGTGAACGATGTGGCGAGGAGGTAACGTTAAGGTGGAGTTAGCAAGCTAATGTTAGCCAACTAACACCAGCTGGCTCGCCATGCTTTCATGCTGCATTGCTTACAGAGAATGAGATGAACAGCGGGCTGGGTCTAACGGTAGCGGTCCGCTGACCTGCTGATTGTGGGAAAAAAAAATGTATTTGTTGCAAACCGGTAACATAGACGTAATGAGTGGCACATAATGTGAAGTAACATGGCATTTTATTTTGTTTGAGTATTAACTTGTCCGGTGGGGCAAGTCAATTTCTCTTCCACTTGCCCTACAAAAAATCCACTTGTGCCAGACAAGTGGACAAGCCTTAATGTCGAGCCCTGAGGCTGGTTCCAACAGAGCCTCGATTAGGATGTAGATTGGTGATTTGAATTTAGATCGGATTTGCCCTTTGACTTCCCTGGCTTGGATTTTTCCCAGAGCTTAAATTGCCATCCTATAATGAACCACATTAAGTATATAAACCTGTTCGTATACTTTAAACTAAGATGATAAAATATTGAACACATAACCATAATGGTGTTGTTGGGGATTGTTGGGGGTTAATAAGGAGGGCCAAAGTGTGAACTGTGAAAAAACATGCACTGATTTAGTTTTTTTTTAGGATGCACAAATCATCTGTCCACTGATGGGCATGGTTGCTTCAGGTTGTCTTGAGGAACGTAAATGTGCAAACATAGCAAGTAATGAAAGACTGCAGGGCTGGAAACATCAGGAGTTTACTAATGATCTGCTATCACGTACAGAAACAAGTGTGCAGAGTGCAGTGTTTCCTCTATGTTGATTTGACCGTGGCGGCCCCCCACGGCAACATTTCTTCCCCCCACGGTATCAGAAATAGGGCTGCATTGTTAGAGTGCATGTTGGAGAATAGCGCGGACACACAAGGATAACTAGCCAGTTGAGATTGTGGGTGTACATCCTTGAGAACTGTAAGACGTATAACTTATGTTGTCAATTCATTTTAAGCCTGGTCTTGCAAATTTAAATTAAGACCTGCCCCCACTGCTAAAAAAAGGAAACACTGGAGAGTCAATGTTTGCAAGTGTAATACTGTATGTCCACTTTTTGTCATTTGTCAATCATGTCACCTAGTGTAATGACAGAAAGACGGACGGCTTTATGTTTTTACCCTCGGTCCACATGTGTCAGATCAATCAGTTCTATAAAAAGATTGTGAAGGCAGTAGAGACAGAAAACCTTCAGTAGAGGCACTGACCACAGACAAACAGATGGACCTAACTGCGTATACTGCGACCTAAAGTATATTTATGCAAATAATCATACACTGAATTTTAAAAAGGCTGCAAAAAGAGGCAATTTTGAGTATGTTTGTATGATGTATTGTTACTGGTGGTAGAAGATAAGTGCTACAAGTAGTGATTGAATGTTCTCAGGTTTTAAAACGTGTCTACTGCAATTTCTAGCAAAGTCAAACCTGCTATTGCCGCCATGGGTGGTGTTTATTAATGAAGTCGCAGCCTTCAAATAAAAACAAAAAATGTACAATGCCAATACATCTGCATTGAAAATAAAATACAAATAATGAAATGTCACTGCTACAGAAACCCCAAATTACACAAACTTGAGTATTACACTTCAGTATAACACTTTCAGAGATAAAGTAGGCTACTTGCTGTACCTGAACATGGGGGTTAGATATATTGTAGGCCTATACCAAAACTACACTGATAGTGTTAGTTACTATATACAATAACAACTATTCAAATATAATGTAAATGTATATAATATGTGCTGCTTTGTGTTAAAGAATTAGCATTGAATAACCTATTTAATATTTTGTCAATGTCATATTACACTTTTGATTCATATTAAGGCTGTGAAATGATGAAAATGACTACGCCTTATCAATTTTGTCTGTGAAGCTTTCACAAACAACCACCAGGTCTTTGCCAGTTCCACAATAGTAAACGCAAATATGAAAGACAAGGAAAAACTGCACTCTGATCAGAAAGTGCAAGCTAGGATTTTATTGTGTTAGAATTATTTAGCCCCCTTCCCTGTTTGTTAGCACATTTGGAGTGGTATGCCTGATGTTTTCCCGTTTAATTCAATACCATAGTCTTTATCCTAGCAGCAAAAGTGAGCTCACTACAACCTCTCATATACAACAAAGTGAATTCGCGTTCAACCCGCGATGAATTTCTAATGCATTTAATGTTTCAAATTAACCTTAACAGAAATTATTTGACAGCACTAAAATGGCACGATAATTTTCATAATCATAATGTACCACTATGTTGATAGCTGACTATGCAATTCGCTAAGATAGGGATAAAGGCAGCCTATTATAATGTGTCCAGCTCCTGGCACTTGAAATTAACTCACGTCTAATAATGTAGGCCTACTCTTCTTCTTCAGTTTTATTTTTACAGGTAGCATATAAGTGATCCTATTAGCGCCCCCTGCTGTTGGCTGTTAATATCGCTTTATTAGACTATTTTTTGTGCTGACGGCCGTCGATTGACAGTTTCATGTCACTCTTATGTAGATACCTGCAAGTAAAGTGTTACCCAACAATCTCTGTGTTATTGACATTAAGCAAGACAATATAACCTGTCAATGTTTTTGTTATGACAAATTGACATTAACCTAGACAACAAAACATGGAAGGCCCAATTATCAAACTGTAAGAAACTATTAGCTTGATGTTTTAACATTACATTAAACTTTCATTAAGTGCTTGGTTTTTGCATTTGAAGATTGCAAATGCATGAGAAGATTACAATTGTGTCATGAATAATATCCTTGACCTTCAGTAAAGTGAAACCATTTAGACTTGTCATTAAGATGTCTTAAAAGTTATAAGACCAGTTTGACGACAGTAAACGCAGTACCGAGTTGATTTATTTAGTTTTGGACTTGTTGCTAAAGTAATTGCTAACTGTAGTTAGCTGCAGTTAGCTCTGTTAGCTGTAACGTTACAGCTGTCCAATTAGCTGACTCAGCCCTGGGCTGCAAAGAGCTAAACCCGGAAAGAAACCATCTCGGTAACATTAGTGCATTCCCTGTCGTGTTTTTAGTCCCAGTCTGGTGACACTTAGCTAAAGAGCATGGCGGAAATAATTGAATCCGATTAAATCGCTCCAAACTGCTGCCTGTGTGGAAACCCATCTTAACGCACATTTAGCGCTATTGGCTAATAACATAACTCACACACATAACGTAAACGCTAATCAATATCCGCAACGCGACAAGTCCTTCCGTAACGGCTGTCATTACCTAGCAATGGGAAATAGATTCCTTGCCACCCTTGATAACAAATACCTGCGCTGTGCTTTGCTCTCTGTGCTTTGCTCTGCGCCCTACCTAGCAATTAACAGAGAGCTAATCGCTTATCATGTGTAGGCGGCTTTAGGGTAAAAATACCAGGGTTGGCCAATCAGAGGCAGAGTAGGGCGGGCCATGTCTTCACCATCAAATTTGCTTGCTATTAGCTGTTAACGGAGCTTTAGCTAACGGTGACCTCGGCTAGATGGATGGAACCAAACACAGCAAAGACCAGTTTTACAACAGGGAATACACTACCCTGTATCCGAGCCAAACCCAGTTTTCTTTCCGGGTTAGCAGCCCTGGGCTGAGTCAGCTAATTTGACAGCTGTACAGCTAACTGAATTTACTAGCTAACGGCAGCAAACTACAGTTAGCGGTAACTTTAAAGTAGCTGCTAACTGTAGTCAGCTGCCTTGAGCTAGTTTTAGCAACAATAAATGTTAGACTAATGCAAACGTTATCTGTTGAAAATTCATCAAATCACCGCACTGTTGTTAAACTGTGCTTATAACTTTTATGACATCTTAATGACAAGTCCAAATGGTTCCACTTTACTTGAGGTCAAGGATATTATTCATGGCACTGTCATTTAAGCATTCAATTATGAAATCAAACTTCATGACAGCTCCAAATTGTTTCACTTTCAAGGAAAATGACTCATTCATGTTCATGATAGGTGTCATGTCATAATTATGATGGTGTTATGTCAGTCTTATGTACATCTCTTCAAATAAAGTGTTACCAAATATGGGATTAGCAGACACCAAACACTATTTTACCAATACTATATTATGAGGGATTAATAGTTTTTTCTTCATCTTAAAAAGGCTACTATTGATGGAAAGATATTTTTGGTGACACTTCAAAGTAGCACTGCAGTGGAGAGTATCTAACCAGTCAGGCAAACTACAGTACTATCAAACCACGGGAGATGGATGAGCCAAACCATTGAGAGAAACTGTAGAGTCAAAAACCACACCAAATATACTGGACATCTCTGCTGAGCCTTGGGAGAATATTCCAGTTCAACAGATATAACCTGTAATGTCCTCATCTGCCACCCCATTAGAAAAAAACCTCCATATCAGATTAAATCTTGCACGACGGAGAAGAGTGTCTGTGCTGAGTGTGTGTGGATATGCACATGTGATGACTAAAGCCTGCTCTAACCTACATTTCAGGGCGATGGCAGGCAGCAGCAGGGAAGTGGGTCTGTAGAGCTCAGACTGAGAAAACACTGCAGCCAAACACGTGCAGCTGGGCTCAGATGGGCCAGCAGGAATACACACAGTACAACTGAGAGAGAGCAACATAATGAGGGCAGTGCGGCTGAGCTGAACAGGGAGGAGCATGTTCAAAAACCAAATGAGAAAAATACTGGCTGCAAAACATGAGGCGATTAGTAGATAATATGCTGCTGAATATATAAACAGTATAGATAGTTTAAATGGATAAAGATGATTTGTCAAAGATGATAAAGGAATTAGTGAGTAATTTAGCAAAGACAAATTAATGCTTCAGAGTAAGCCCAGTGGCCTAATGATACTGGCAAAACCACAAGTCAAAATCCACGAGAAGCTGTTGAAGCCCAACTGGGGAAATGTTAGCTTAGCTTCTTTTCTCCTTGTAAGCTAAGCAAAATGCATAACAGTAATTATGTGGTGTCTTTGGTGGATTATCTTATCTTTCACAGATGTTCCTGTTCTAGTCTATATCTATGACGTTCCACTTCCGGGATTGCTCTGATGCCGCCGGAAATTCCGCTGGATGTCCATTGAAATTCCGCTGGATGTCCGTTACCTTACGCTTTCTTTGTTTGGAATTTTAAACTCCTGTGGATATGGTTAACTGCTCCTCAGATCTCTGCAGGGTAAGTCCAGACAGCTAGCTAGACTATCTTTCCAATCTGAGTTTTCTGTTGCACGACTAAAATAACTTTTGAACAAACAAGTTCCTTCCTGAGTTTATTTTGTAGAAGCACCTTGCCTCCATCCGGAGCGCCCATCCAAAAATGCTGTGTAGACTAAAAACACACACAAAACTAGCAGCTTTTTTTGATGGGTTTAAATGTTTATCTTTAGTTCATTCTCCTATATTGACTTAGCCTGCCATGCTAACAAGACACAATGTTAGCATCATGTTAGCATAGAGTGAAGTTTTAGGAGCCAAAGCGCTAACATTGTGCATGAAACGTCACTCTATGCTAAAATAATGCTAACATTGTCCAAAGTCCAAAATTATTTACAATGACATCCTCTCTTTTTCCTTCCACTAGTGGTGTGAAAATTTGGTATCGATCCGATACCAAGTAAATACAGGGCCAGTATCACCGATACCGATAAGATTATTCATCATCAAATTGCTAAATCTGATTGAGTTTTCATGACCTTCAGTGTTTTTGTGATTTTTCCTTTGGATTATTAATAATTTAAAACCCAGGACAGAATTTTCATATACTTGTATACATTTTTTTTGTTAACGCTGTATCTTACAGCCTTTTAACAAATTATACAGCTTGCTGTTGTTGGCTGCTTGCTTGCTTGTTTTCCCGGCGCCGCTGAGTAATGTGACGATACAACATCATATCACAAAAGGGGGGAGGAGAAGCAAAGTGTGCCTGCTCTGCGCTGTGACAGGAGCAGCATTTGAAAAGCAGTGGCACTGCAGTGGCACTTACACAGACACCAACAGCCAGGTCGCCTCTTAGATATTATCGTATTGATATTATCGATATTTGGATCGATCCGCCCACCACTACCTTCCACATAGCACTTAAAAAAGCACAAAAGCTGTACTGCCACAAAAACAACAAATGTTCAGAGGAACCCAGCAGTATAATGGCTACAGTACCTCATGTAAAAAATAAATAAACTCTGTTAACAGTGAGGACTGACTCTGTGCCAGACGTTACTAGCCTCTCACAAATAGAGAGTGCACTTTTAATGGCTAAATAAGTAAAAGCCAGATGTGGCTATTTCTGGTTTATGTGTGTGAGTCACGTGGTTGGTGCCTCTCTGAGCATGAATATCACGGCTAAAAAGAGCCTGCAGCCACGTCTATTCATCACGCCACTGCTCAAGCACTGATGCAGAAAGCACCCACACACACTTGCAAAGACCCGTGTAAACACACTTGTGTTAAGACAACTGACGGCCCTATTGTAACCCTATACATCCGTGGCAGCTGTGGTAACCGGCATAAACAATACTGAAAGCCCCCACAGTGGTGGAGAGATGGAGGCAACAATGGCTGCCAACCACGCAGGAAAACAGGAGGAGCCGGACGAGGTGATGTGGGAGGATGAAGGGCCTTTGAGGCTTATCTGGGGTCAGGCTTGCCATCTCATGACTAAAGATTAGGCTAAAAAGAAAAATGGCCAAGAAAGCTGATCTTTACATGGTATTCAAAGGCAACCTCACCCATCAGACAAAGTCAAAGAGGAGGAAGACGGATTGAAAGAGGAATGAAATATGGAAGGGTGATTGGTAGACAATATATGCAAAATAAGTATTTTATTGTGTAATAGGAAATAGATACACAATGCACAGCCAGGTGTTTTTTGCATTCACCTGCTTGTGATGCTTAGATATTTACATTTCAAAAACAATAATTCTAAGAGTTTTTCTTATCACAAAATGGACAGCTAATAAAGATAAAACATCACAGATGGATGGATGGATGGATGGATGGATGGATGAATGGATCGATGAGTAGGTTGGTGTAAAACTGAAACTAAAAGCAGCTATGGAAGATGGGAGTCGGTCACAGATGGTTGGAGGTTTGTGACACACTGCATTTATCAACTTGTTGGCATTAAACATGGGTTGATTGACTTGTGAAAAGATGGATGTGTTAAAAGAAATTAAATAATTAATGGCTGGATGATAGGAGGGCATGAAGGACAGTGGCATACCCAGACCTGCATGGAAGACCACAGTGTTTTTCCTGCATCCCGACAGCAGCTGAAGATTTCGGAAAAGTCCTTTGGCCGTCAGCTTCACATGGAAGTTGGACAGCGACAGTCTTGGAGACCATAACATTGTCTCCGTTTGTCCTCCAACACTCTTCAAGATTTGATTTCAGACTAATGTTTCTAGTCTGGGTCGTCTTTTTGTGTAAGAAATTACTTTGACTTTGAGCGCTTTCTCTGCTCCACTAACTCTCAAACAGTCCTGGGCTGCAGGAAATCCAGTTTTTTTCTTCTTGTGGTCCAAATTCCCAGTGTTGCCTGTCTGACCAGTTTACTGTTGTCAACTATTTCAGGAAATTATTTTCTTATTATAAGGCTCCCAAAGCATTTCTTTTTAGAAGAATAACTGTCTGGTAAGTAAAAATCTTCCTCTTTTCGTCTTTAATTTGATTTAAAATAATTCCACATCAAAAAGTAAGAAAAGACTTGGAGATTGTTGCTGCTGGAACTTAAGCCTTGCATCTCCATGACAGCCACATGGAGATCAATATAAAGAAGACAAAAACAGAAATCTTCCATTCAAAGCCAAACAGTCGGCGCTGCAAAACAAAAATAATAAAAACAAAGGAGAACTGGTTTCTGTAGCCGAGCAAATAGACTACGAGAAAATGGCGCCAAAAATAGCTTTGTGCTTTACCGTCGTCCAGGTGGTAGTGAATCATCCAATGATAAAAGATGGAGAGAACGAGAGAGGCAGTACTTGGGTGTTTGTATGTGTGAGGGAGGAAAGACAATCCTCATTGCGGTGATGATTAGTAGTCCATCTTTGCTGTTATACGCAAAACACACAGTGATCCGTCCCACTGACACACCACAGAGATGTGTGTGTCTACAAATGTAGCTCTCCCTTGCACACACATGCTAGGTGGTTGGACAAAGACAAGCATCTATACACTCCCTCTATTTCTCGGCTGTTTCCAAAGCTCTGTGAAGCCAGTACACACACACACACACACACACACACACACACACACACACACACAGAGAGAGAGGGAGGGACGCTGCAGGGGAGAAGGGGGAAGGAGAGTGGGAGGGATTTGAATAATCTGTCTCTGCTGCTCCCTCCCTCCCTACCATCCCCATTTTTTTTTCAGGTCTCTCGTCCTCTCTCGGTTTCTATTTGAACATTTGAATGAGAGAAAGTCAAAGGTTAGATGTGATAAAAGGACTATGATGAAGAAGAAATACACCAAGAGGGTAGGAGGAGCCTCTCTCTTTCACAAACACACATATATACACACACACACACACACACACACATGCGTCTGTGTCTCTTCAGCTCTCAGTGGCAGGTGCCATATTAAAACTATTCAGCCAAACACAAACACAAACATACTAAACATGCAGCTGAGCCGTTCCTTCAAGTTTTGCAATTTAGCAACATTTCTGTTAAAATGTCTCAATGTAGGTTGAGATTAAAGTTTTATGTAATACTGCCTGCCGTAGAGAGAGTGATTGCATCCCAGAAGTAAGTAATTTAGTCTAACACAGAGATCTTCAACACAGGGTCCTCAGAGTTACTGCAGGGGGGCCCGAAGTTATGTTTAATCTTTTTTTTTTTTTTTCAAGTTCAAAAGTTAATATGTATTGGTATGCATTAGTTTAGCTTTAACTGTGGATACTGAAGTTGATATCAAAGAGAGCCTGACAATATTATTCAAATAATATTAATCCATAATAACTGGATTGCATTTTATGGTGCCACCTGCTCATCAGATAGACATTCACACAATGATGGAGTGGCATTAGGAGCAATTCAGGTTTCATTGTCTTGCCCAAGGACACTTAGAGATGGGACTGCAGGGCCAGGGATCGAACCACCAACATCTGATTGGTAGACAACCGCTCTACCACCTGAGCCACAGCCACACATTTCACATAGCTCATTCTCATACTCGTATACTGCATGCTTTCATTTCCAGAATAAAAGTAAGCATAACTAACAGTCTTAGAACTTAGATCAATTCAAATACACTGCTCAGTGACTTTCTATATTATGCCAGTCTTACGGGACTCTAAACAACCTGTACTCATTTCAAATGAATCTTAAAAGTATAACACATGGTGCTCTTTTCAGAAACAAGGTGGTCACTTAGACAAAGAACATATATATACAACATATCTTTCTGTACTGCAGTGCTTTGTGATGGGAATACATTTTTACACAAAAATCTTTCCTGGTACAACTTTAATTTGCATGGTACAGTGCATGTGATACACACAAAATCAGACTGTAATATGAACCTTGAATCAGCCTTCAAAAATTACAACTCAGCCATGATACATAAATAGTCTCCTGTGAGCACAACACAGGTCATGGACATTAAACCAGAGTCAGAATATGTCAGAATCAAAAGGATATGTCCAATAGAGACAAAAAGAGTTCAAGAAAGTCACTGGGTGCTTTAAAAGCCCACACTGCTAACCACTGTCGCCTGACAGGCTACTGTGGTGTGTGTGAATGAGAGAGAGAGGTGAATGAATCAAATGCATTTGGGGGGCTTATGAAGTGTAGGCTGCCTCCCTGCCTGCCTGGCTCTTTCTGTCTGCGTGCTTGTGAGTAAAGCGATTACGAGGGTGACAGCATGTCTGTTAGTAGTAGCTTCCCACAGGCCCTAAAGAGACTTCCAGGCCCAGCCACGGACGGGAGACAGCTAGGCGCCCGGGTCCAGACCAGAGACACCACATGGGGGGAAGGCTGCAACCACAGGCCCTGGATTCACAGGGCCCGCATGGAAGGAACCAGCAGTACTTTACAGAAGATGGGCTTCAGTAAATATGACCAGCATTTATAATGCTCAGCATAACATGTGTTCTCACTCCATCATGAGAACAGAGAGTATCTGTTACTTGCACTACTAGCTAAAATATTGCCTTGATTCAAAAATCTTTTCTAAAACAGCTTTAAAATGAGTTTTTGTTGGTGTGACATGACATCAAAAGTGTGAAATGTTGGACTTCATGGCCAGTAGCCAATATCCTGCATGTTACTGCTGAGATAATTCAACCAGTGAACAAATGAGTGTTGAGAACTGAGCGTTAAAGCACCTTAAACAGCAATACAAGACTCAATCCAACTTAAGTATTGCTGAGATGTAAATATGGTTCCACTCTAAATTCAAAAAAACATAATTTGTGTGTGTGTGTGTGTGTGTGTGTGTGTGTGTGTGTGTGTGTGTGTGTGTGTGTGTGTGTGTGTGTGTGTGTGTGTGTGTGTGCGTGTGTGTGCGTGCAGCTGAACAGTAAACATCCAAACAGAATGATTTCATATCACTATTAAAAGTTGTACTTAACGTACAAACTAATGCAGAGTTTGGAGATTGTTTCTTAGCAATCACACCAGACTTGTCCTGCCCTCAGCCAACCAATTTCTGTCAAATACCTGACCATCATAATACATTGCAAAAAGTATTTGCTTTTAAAAAAAAACATCAAGTCAGAAGCTTTTCTTACATTACCTTTTTTGAAAACCCTCAGTCATGTTTAAAGACATTATTTAGCATTAATTTCACAACATAACATAACATAACTTGAAACCTCTGCAGCATGGCCAATAGCAGTGGCATGTTCTTGTTCTCTTACTGCCTCAAGATAGCATACATAAGAGGATTTACCAACTTAAGGAACGCAGAAAAACAAACCAATGAAACAATAAGACTTACTCAAACTCAACCAAAAAAAAATATTTCTCATCATCCTGCCAACCAGTAGTGTTCAAATAACTCTCTCTTCAAACATGCACAAATCACAACACTTAAGAAACACCAATTGAGAATACTTTAGTCCGGATCAATGAGAATACTAACGAGGCTACAGAGGCCTCAACAGCTTTAAAATGAAAAACACTGATAAAATAAAATAAATAATAATAATTTTAAATAATAATAATAATAATAATAATAATAAAATTAAAATGCCAATTATTTAAAGCTGGGAAAGGTTAAAATAAATTTGATATGCATCATTCTAGAATGATGCTGTAGAAAGCACTGGCTTTTTAAAAAAAACACACCATCTGAACCCTTGCATAAAATCAAATCAAGCCACTGGTAAGAAAGTTAACAACACGATTTTTAAGCAAAAGAGTGTTGTTCTTTCAAAGAACCTTAACAGCTTCAGATGCTTTAATGTCAATATCATTCTAGATGCACCACACGTCAATGCACACAAATCACGGTACAGTATCTGTGATAACGCAGTATGCTTGCTATTGTAGCTCTATTGCCAAGAATCCTGGGATTACTGCGGTTTTAAGACGCTGACACACCTGCAGCCCTCACACACAAACATTCCCCCCCACACACACACACACACACACACACACACACACACACACACCTCTCACACATTCATACCTGCGCTGTTCAGTCGACTGAGTCTTGCTGAGCCGCTTCTTTGCAAGGGATACTGGGATACCTGCTTTGTCAGGCCCTGATTGGCAGCAGGAGCTGTCTTTGCTGTGTTGTGGCTGGTGACTATTGGGGTCTTCAGACCTGTAATGAGGAAAACAGAGGAAGTCAAAGCTTCTCCTTTGGGCTTTGTTTTTACTCCCTGGCCAGATGTTAGACGAGTACAGCTTGTATTTTCCTGTTGCAGTTAAGGTAGCTGCAATTGTGAAAACAAATCAACCCTGATCTAGGTTTCCACCCTTTTCACTCAGAGCTAATGTACTGAAGAAAATTATTATTTTGGCTCAGTTGTTTATTCCTGGACGGGGCAGCTGTAAAACAATTTAGTTTAAGGACGTCATACTGCCAAAGCAACTGTGTAAATGGTTAAATTAATAGGTAAATTTGTTTGATGTGAAGGATTTGAGTTACACACGCACACAAGCACGCACGCACACACACACACACACACACACACACACACACACACACACACACCTGTAGCAGTGGCCCTGGCCTGCAGTGACAGAGCTCTGTTCCTCAGTGCAGGAGGCTTTGGAGCGGCAGTGATGCTACTGGGAAGTGCGTCACTGGGAGTATTGGTATTGGTGGTAGCTGCAGTGCTGGAGATGAGGGGCTTTGCCGTGCATTGGTTGCCCACAGGAAGTGTGCTTTTGCTGGGCTGCTCATCTGGCTTGGTCCCTGTTGGTGCTGGAGCTCCTGGAAATGTAGAAGGAAAGAGGATACAAGAGGTTTTAAATACTAAGAATGCTTCATATAGATGAAAGAGCAGAACTTTTGGGTGGATGTTCAAATTGTCAGCTCTTTTTGAATGTCAATGTTAGGAATCCTATAAAGAATAATAAAATATCCAACAAAGAAAATAACATTGATAAACAGAGAAACAAGGAGAAACAAGAGGACGAGGAGACAAAGGAGTCCAGAATCTGTAATTATGGGCAAATCTTTAGAAGGGATGTCTACAAATTACAACACCGAAAAAGATACAACAAAAATATTTATTAATTTAACTTTTTTTTTTTTTAAGTAAGTGCTGTAGTAGAACTAGCAGGAGACAAGTTATAATTGAGGTAAGTTTGGAGACATTACCTTATTTAATCATTAAATGAAAATAAAAAATATTTTTGTTGTATCTCTTTTCGGTCCCTAGGGAGTATGTCTTACTGCCGGCAGCAGTAGCAGCAGAGAGCAGAAGCCAACAGGCAAGTGTTATTTACATACAATTCTGGTGTAGGCTACTTACAAACTTTCCAATCCATCGTTTTATGAGTGCATAACCTATTTGTACTACTGTAGAAGTTTGGTATCATTTCGGGCATTATTAGTGGGGTCATTTATGAGATACAAACGTGGATCCATTAGCGCCTACACTTGAAGAAGGAAGAAAGAAGCTAAAGAAGAAAGTAAAAGTAAAATAAATGAAAGTAAAATAGATTACACTCTAGGCTGCTTAAAAATTGTATGGAGATTCCTTTTTTATCTTAACCAGTTGAAATATTTACACATAAATATTGATTTTTAATTGATTCGCGATGCATCGATACATCCCTGAAATGACCAACTTATACTGGTGTATTCCTGTGTTCTAAATGCACAGCATAATGACCTCAGAGTTAGACTCACAACCAACACAAATGTGAACAGCTGGCACATACCATGGATGTAAATAAATGAGTCAATAAAATGAGTGGTTGTAAAATAAAAAGAACTGTGTGGGGGTGTACTACACGGATGCTCCTCTCTGATACGACTAAATACAGAACCTAAATATTACCATGGTAACTAGGAAATGTAATCTGGTTACCATAACAACCTAGCAATCTGTAACCATCACTTTAATGTGTTGCTTTGTGAGTGAGAAAAGAAAAAAAGAAATAACCTGTAGATTGTTTAATATAGCAATGTCATTATTTTGTCAATATTTCTGTGTGACAAATAATCTCGTGATAGCTTTTTTCTGAACCACATTTCATGGTCTTCAGCCTATATTATACAACAAGTAGATCCCAGATCAGACAATCTGATTGGTCAACTAGACATTTACAATGTGCTCAAATCAGCATGACAGCACACCCAGAGCCATTTGAGCAGGGCTGGACTGGGACAAAAAATCGGCCCTGGCATTTTTGGCCCAGGCGGCCCACACCCAACGTGATTGGTCAGACACATTCCCTGCAGACAGTCCTCTTAAAATATGCGTGCATTCTATGATATGAGTTGCCTAGTGTTCAGCGTTCATGTGATCGTTTTGAATCCTTCAAGAGGGGACTCAAGACTTATCTGTTGATCTTACACTTAAATAATTCATTCATTCTTAGAATTATGATTTGTATATTTATGGTATTTTTATAATTTTTTTATTATTGATATTTGATATTGTATTGTCATTATTTTTATTATTACTATTTTAATATTATTGGCAACAACTTTAAAAACAGTTTACTGTTAATTTTAACTATTGTAAGATTCATATTTTGTCGCTTTGGACACAAGTGTCTGCTAAATACTGTAACCATAACTATAACCCTTCCCAAAAGCTACAATAAAGCTGAGAGTAGTATATGCCCTGGAAAAGAGCACCAATACATGAGAAGCTAATTAAGCCATTCAAGAACACTGATGCTTGTATCAATCTGTCAGACTCTACAACACCTGCACCACCCGATAATGTTGTAGTTTTTTTCGGGTCCTGTCTCAATCACCCACCACTCAGCATGGCTCTATGTATATATTTGTTATTATCTGTATTTATATTTTTCCAACTGTATTTATATTTTTTCCATTCCAAGTACTTACTTTTTCAATATTATTTATATTATGGTCACACTTAAATATCATTTATATTATGGTTAATTACTTTTGCTGTTATGTAATTACATATTTTTCAATCTAATTTCACGTCAATTACAATTACAGTATTTTTTTTGCACTGCCCACCTCACTTTACTTAAATACTTTTTATATAATGCCACTTTACATTCATTCAGTGTTTTTTGCACATTGTCTGTTGTTTGCCTGTTGTTTGTTTGTTTTGGTTTGTTTTTATTGTGGAAACACTGCTGCTGTAATAAGTGAATTTCCCCATTGTGGGATGAATAAAGTATTAATAAAAGTATTATCTAATCAACACTGATTTTATAGATCACACAGACTTTTCAGCTACCCAACAGGCTAACCGCTAGCATTTTCAATGTAAGTTTAAGCAGTTAGGTTACCTGACAGCCACTAACTTTAATGTTACAGCCAAACTGCTTGTTATCGTTATGACGTGACACGCACACGCGCCCACGAACACACACACACACACACACACACACACACACACACACACACACACACACACACACACACACACACACACACACACACACACACACACACACACACACACACACACACACACACACACACACACACACACACACACACACACACACACAGCCTCCCTCCCTTCCTAAAAGTCCCTGGGCCGGGACGAGAGGCGTGGCCATAGTGGGATTCGTAAATTTGCGGCCAGGAGTGGGGAAGGGGGTTCCTGGATTTCATTGGGTCAGGCCAGTGCCAATAAAAAAATTAACCAATGGGCCGCTGTGAGTTCTTTATAGGCCGGCCCGGCCAAAAAAATAAAAAAAGGCCTATTTACAGTATATCAGCGATTTGGCCCAAAAGTCCGTCGACCCACCGGGAAAATGCCCAGTATGCCAGATGGCCAGTCCAGCCCTGCATTTGAGTACACCTGGCATATCATTTAAAATATCACTCCGCCATTTCTGTGTCAACATTACGGAGTTGAATTAAAAAACATCAAAACATTTGTATTCATGTAAATAATTCAGGAACCACAGTGGAATACACAAAAGCTCTCCAACTAGTACATAAAGTCATTCATGGGATAAAATAACTTATTTGTTACAGAACTAACAGTTGTGTTTCCATGGTAACAGTTTCCCTTTCCTGACAATTGACACGAAGAGAAGAATGTGACTAAACTCTGGTCCTAGCCACATCACTGTCGTGCCAATAATGACGTTAAATCAAACACTTGAGTGTAATATTGCTTAATTATTGTAGGGATGTTTAGTAGGGGTTTGTAGAGCCTCTAAACAGCAAAGACTCGAGGACGAATGAGAAAATGTGGAGATCCCTGCCACAAAGGAATGACACTTTTAGTGACAAATAGGAACCCAGTAAGGGTCCAATATTGCGACTGTTTCATGCTTTGAAAGAGAATAAATATAAATGTAGTATATTATGCAATTAGGTCGAGCAGACAGATTTAGCAATACTGACTCAAGTGACTCAAGTGACTCACACAACCCGGATCTGTTTAGTGAGTGACTCAGAATAACCCGAATCCTTAAAAGGAATCGAGTTTGCCAGGCCTACTATATATGGGCGCCTGCTCTACCAGGTGAGGTACCCAGGGGCCCAGATTCAGAGTTTAACAGGTTAAAACATATTTTTTTCACTTGAGGTTCACTGTTTACTGTGAGCTTGTATGTTTTGTTTTATGCATTTTCATTACATGTTCATGAATTTAATTATGTTTTATGTATCTTAGGTTTATAGTGTGTGTGTTTAGTGCAAGTTTTAGGTTTCACCTAGATGCAAGACACATTTCCTCCTGGGAACAATAAAAGTTGAAGATTAAATGTCATTAAAAGTGGTGGTTCTACAAACACACTCTTTCTTTTTTATTCTGAGGGACTGGCACTAAAACCTGGTGTGAACATTTTCTTGTTATCAAGTTCCTCTGCAGCTGCTGTTGGACACAGTACCTAGCCAAACATCATCTAGGCTACTCTAGCAAAATGTTTAAAATAATAAGAGGGGTAGAGGCATACATTGCAGAGATACAGTGTTTTAGGGAGGATCTATCCTTTAAAAAATGGTGCTGTAGACACACAACCACACGTACGCACGCAAGCACGCACGCACACACACACACACATATTGTCTGTATTCTCAGTCCTGACCAGCTGTGCTCCTTGACCTCCACAGAGAAAGAGGGGATACTGCTGTGCACACACTTACTCTCTCCCACTAAAAATGAAATGTTACATGAAAACACAGTGTGTGCACAAACGGATCTTCATTAGGATCTTCATTAACATAAGTATTTAGCAGCTGATTTTAGATGACACACTGTGTGTATACGATGGAGACAGACTCTGCATGTGTGTGTGTGAGTGAGTGTGTGTGTGTGTGTGTGTGTGTGTGTGCGTGGAGAACACCAACAGTGAAAAGAGAAGAATGTTAAGTTGTATGTGAGCGAGAGAAAATACGAGAGCTCAGCTAATATGTGCAACCCCCACACCTCACCTTTGCTTATGGCTCCACTGATCCCAGATCCTAGTGCTGAGGAACTGAAGCTTGTGGGTAATCCTTTCACAGGAAGTTTTGATGTGGAGGGTGTGGCAGCTCGTTTGACCGCCCCCAATGCTGGCTGTTGATTAGCTGTTGGTTTGGAGTTGGACGTTGCGGGATCTGGAACAGCCAAAACAGATGCTCGCTCTGCGTTGGTGCGAGGTTTGGGGATACCTGGGAGAGTAATACAGAAGGCCATACATTATCTCTATCCATCATTACACACACAATATAGAAACAGACTTAAAATATGTGGTCTTTCTGATGAATTTTGAAACTAACTGGGAACATAATTATGTGTATGTATTACATATGTCTATGCAAATGAGAAAAGCCAATAGAAACCAGCTGAACAGTGAATGAAAAGCTGCAGTTTTTTAAATGCAGACCCAGGGCTTTGAAATTAGGTCAATTCTAGTAAAGCCAAACCTTTAATTACGCATGACATACCAATCATCTTACTCTAAAGCAAGGAATATATATCAGATCTACTTCACACTTGGAGATGTATTGCTGGGGACCCAAAGACATGTCCAATTTGGGGCGGTAATATAATTTCTGTATTTAATTAAAAAATAACCACAATGCATCATCAGATATTATGGAAACATGCTAAGTTAAAATACTATGTTTTCTGACAACAATACTAAAGTATAAAGTATTTTATGTTTTATTTTATGTCTGTTTGTGTTTTGGCCTGTGTGTTGGTATCAACTGCCTATTTTGACAGCCAGGCTGGGTTGCCAGAAATACCTGTAAAAACGCAAACACAGCAAGCTACAGCTGTAGTAGGCCTAAAGTCATGGAAGCAGCAAACAAAAAAACGGGATCAACGGAGATAGATTCATTCTACCCGCCCTAAAAAAAAAAAAACTTGCCATCTTTCTAAACAGGTGCATCTAGAGACAAGTTAAAACACGGGTAAATATTGGAGATGCATTTAAAAGGTGGAGGCAACTTAGAGCCTAAAAAGCCACTGAGTTGACTAATTTCCTCCTAAACAGGTGAGGTATCATGGGACACAGTGTTCTCTACAGGTTGCTTTGCAATGTAACATGTAAGGTTATTTTATTGTGGCTTATGCCAGCTTGAAGGTTATGATATGTTGGACAGTAAGATTATTCCCACTTTCTTACAAACTGGCATGCAACCATAATGTGTAATGTACTGACTGTACAGTGTATAGACAAGTTGTATAACGGGTCTGGAAGTAGTAGTACCAGCAATCTCCCACCAGCCGAAATTGTTCTCTGTTCAGCTGCCGTAGCCGACAGACAGTGCCTGTGCCCTGGGTACAGACGACTGAGAGGTCGCGGTCTTGTTATCCGCTGTTGCAGTAACATTAAGCCGAGTAAAGGTGGCTCTCAGTCGGGCATGGGGCTCCGCAAGGTCGCGGTCTTTTTAGCGGTCGTTGTTGTTACGTTTAGTCAATAAAAGGTGACTGTCAGCCGGGTACAGACTTCAACTAGAGCATGGGCTTTTATAACCTGCAACATAGCAGCGTCCAGCAACTCTGCTGCGCTGTGGAGTAATGTCTGGCAATGTGAGACTAGCATCTAGCTAACATTGACCTTGTGTGACATTGGGTTTAGCGTTCTCAACCTGGCAACTCCCGTGAATAACTCTTTTTAGTATTTTGATTTTGGCCTTCAGTAACCATTTTAAACGCTAGCTGTCAGTGTTACATACTGGGCCTTTAAATTCACTCACAGCATCAGATACCAACACAGAAATCACCCTTCAGGGTCTGTAAGGAATGCACCAGGCAGAGCAGCAGCTTGACTGCACCACTGTAAGATGATGTAGTATTAAGAGCGTCAATGGTAGCGAATAGTACGAAAGTAAGGATGTTGGTTGGGGTGGTGGATGGATCAGACAACAAAAGACTGGAGACTGGGGTTCATGTCTTAAGTGTCACTGAAACGTATATCTTGTAACTCCACCCACGTTCTTTTCCTAACCCGTTCTTGTGCCGCATGTCTAATTTTAAGCTCCTCTTTTTTTCTGCTTGTGGAGAGCTAGGTGACACATACAACTATATTGATGAGGACCGGTGAGTTAAATCGGCTGTCCGAGAGTATAGCAGGCAGACACACAGCTGACAACCTGCAAGTGGAGGCGCTGGAGACAGGCCCGGACATGCATGCCGCGCGGGCTGCTGTGGACTTGTGTCAGTCCCGCAAGCGGTTTCAGGAAAGTGGCTGCATGTGTCCGATAATGCACAGAACATTAACACTGCTACAAGCCTACAGCTGTCTGCAGACACGCGGAAAGTGTGTCAGAGCCTTCCGGACAGGTGAAATGAGACTCCATTTCCTGTGCTTTCTTTTGGAAGGCTGGCTGCCAAAAATCGCACCTTAGGCCTCCTAACTAATTAATTAGCCTGACACTAGCTATCAGTAAACAGAAGATAGTGTCTGGTGTCTGGTGTGTGCGCCAGTGTTTATGCGTTTGTGTGTCGGGCTGCCCCCACATTTGCCGACTGGCGAGTGTTAATTTCGGACCCTGCACAGTACTGTGAAACAGTAGCCGTTTAATTTACTTTGTAAATGTAAGAGAACTTGATTGAAGAAGAATTTTCAACATGCTCGAATCATCTCCACAATGGAGTTTAGTTCTGTTTGTTTTTCAACTATTTTGTTACAAAGAAAACAGAAGTGTTATAGCTTTGGCTATTTATTTATTTTACTTATATATATTGTTAATAATTTGCATCGTTAATATTGTTCTTCGGTGTTCAGTTATACAGGTTTTTCAAATGTTCTTTAATAAAAATCTCTTTTTTTCTCAAAATCTCTCTTTTTTTCTCTCCTACAATAAAATAATATGGGGGTCTATGGGGATTCACTCGCCTCAAGTGGCCACTCCAGGACTGCAGTTCGTAACTGTAAAATATTGTAAAACACCTACCTGTGAAATCATATTCCATCTTGCTTATTTTTGGTATTTCTTTCGCACGAACATCTAAACATCGCACAAAAGTCTGCTGTCCGTCCCAAAATGACGGCAGTACAGGCGTCAGGAAGGCGGTATCTATGTATTTATATCTATGAATGGAGTGAAAGACCTGTTTTCGCCCAAATCTTTTTTTTTTTTTTGGGTAAAGTGACCAGGTCAGACTTCTTCAGAAGTAGTGTGAACACTCAAATCTTGCCCAGGTCTGATTTTTTCAAATCAAATTTAGACCACTTCCATATGTGGTCCTGAATCAGACCCAGATCAGATTTTTTTCAATGTGGCCTCAGTGTGAACAACCAAGGCGGATTTGATGCGACTTGCTTAATACTGTTGGTTTTGTATGTTTACAACATATTTACAATTTGCTCTTTTTTTATTCGATCTTCTTGCTGCTGCTGTGCTGTACCCTATTATATACTGCAACAACCTAATGCAACAACCTCGTTTATCCACAGAGATCATTAACTTTCACCAACTTTCTACAAACATGAATTCTGCCTGGCAAAAGGGGAGAGAGACACAAAGAAAAAAGGCTCGTTATAAAGAGAGGGAAAAAGTTTACGTGTTCACCAATTACACACCCACACCCGCAAACGCACACGCACACACACACACTAAACACACAAACACACACAAACACAGTCTCTGTTGGTGAAGGTAGAGCAGCAGTAAAACTTGTACTGGGACTGAAGCCAGCAGGAAACATCTGGCTTCATTTGGTTTCAGTTCAGATGAAAAGCCAGCCAGAGAAAAGCAGCTGGAATTTGTTACCTCAGAAATCAATGTTAGGTAAGAGCTAGTATATATCAACGACGTTTAATTTCTGGGATTGTTCAGGTGCCGCCAGAAATTCCTCTGGATGTCCCTCATTTCGGCCGGATGTCCGTCACCTTCCTCTTTCTTTGTGTTCTAAACTCCGGTCGATTTATGAGGACTATGGTTAAATGCTCCTCTGCAAACTCAGGGTCCTCTCTACCCGACTGAGAGACACACTTTCTTGGCTTAAAATTACTCATCATTGGTCGTCTACGGCTGCTGAACAGGCTACACGGTTGTTTTGCCAAAGTTAAATTGCATATTTCCATTATGAGTTTCTGTCATAGGTCTGTCAAGGTGGTTGTAAACAGCCATGGTCCACTTGTCTGGTCCTCCGGTGATGTTAGCAATTATCGCATGTTAGCATGGTGGCGTTAGCCAGGACCAGTCGATAATCACTTCACTGTCTATGTCTCAATTGTTTTTGCGAGTAACTAACTGTAGAGTAGGCTACTCTATATAATTCAATGTGAGTACACAAATGTTGAAATGACTGAAAATGCCCGTCCCTAGTAGCCGTGAGGAAATTAGCCAACACTGAGGTTTTTTAGGTCGGGTAGAATCTATCTCCATTGATCCTGTTCGATTCTTTGCTGCTTCCATGGCTGTAGCTCGTTGGGTTTGCGTTTTTTACAGGTATATCTGGCAACCCGGCCTGGCTGTCAAAATAGGCAGTTGATACCAACACACAGGCCAAAACACAAACAGACCTCATGGAAGGAGTGATCGTAACATCAAAAGGCAGACAGTAATTTCGCCTTGGAAGTAAGCAACAGTAACGTTGATAATTAGAGTACATAAATGCAATGTTTGGCAGTATGGCGGTGTTTAGCATATATGTGTTTACGAATGTTGCCAGGCAGCCTGCCCTCCTTTATTTCCACTCGCTACTTCTTCTTTACTACTTCTTGCTTATTCACAGATATACATAGAATATTGCAATGATCAATGCCTTAAGCATAAACATCTCTGTGCATGCTTGTAGCGCAAACGCCATCTCTGGAGGCCCGCGCCCAGGGCTGGACTGGCCATCTGGCATACCGGGCATTTTCCCGGTGGGTCGACGGACTTTGGGGCCTTATCGCTGATATAAATAGGCCTTTTTTATTTTTTTGGCCGGGCCGGCCTATAAAGAACTCACAGCGGCCCATTGGTTAATTTTCTTTATTGGCACTGGCCTGACCCAATGAAATCCAGGAACCCCCTTCCCCACTCCTGGCCGCAAATTTACGAATCCCACTATGGCCACGCCTCCCGGCCCTGAGACGTGAGCTGTAATAGTTATGCTGGAAGTTTAGCATTCACGTTATAATGGACAAACGACCACCAAGTGCAAGGGAGGTGCAGAGAAATTAGAGGAGAAAAAGATTAAGAATCTACAGGCGGAGTCCTCAAAGATTTCTGACATGTTTGGGGCTGTATAGCTGCTTCAACATCAGCATTACCTGAAGCCGAGGAGGAGGAGAGGTGGCTGGCTATACAGAGAAGCAGAAACAACGATGTCAGGGAAGAAGGCGAGGAGGAGGCGAGTGAGGAAAACATGGAAGAGAGAGTAGATGACGATGTGGTAAGGACTAGACAAATTAACATGGACTTTCAGGAAGGGAGGGAGGCTGTGTGTGTGTGTGTGTGTTCGTGCGCGCGCGTGCGTGTGACGTCATAACGATAACAAGCAGTTTGGCTGTAACATTAAAGTTAGTGGCTGTCAGGTAACCTAACTGCTTAAGCTTACATTGAAAATGCTAGCGGTTAGCCTGTTGGGTAGCTGAAAAGTCTGTGTGATCTATAAAATCAGTGTTGATTAGATAATACTTTTATTAATACTTTATTCATCCCACAATGGGGAAATTCACTTATTACAGCAGCAGTGTTTCCACAATAAAAACAAACCAACAAACAACCAAACAAACAAACAACATGCAAACAACAGACAATGTGCAAAAAACACTGAATGAATGTAAAGTGGCATTATATAAAAAGTATTTAAGTAAAGTGAGGTGGGCAGTGCAAAAAAAATACTGTAATTGTAATTGACGTGAAATTAGATTGAAAAATATGTAATTACATTACAGCAAAATAATTAACCATAATATAAATTATATTTAAGTGTGACCATAATATAAATAATATTGAAAAAGTAAGTAGTTGGAATGGAAAAAATATAAATACAGTTGGAAAAATATAAATACAGATAATAACAAATATATACATAGAGCCATGCTGAGTGGTGGGTGATTGAGACAGGACCCGAAAAAAACTACAACATTATCGGGTGGTGCAGGTGTTGTAGAGTCTGACACATTGATATAAGCATCAGTGTTCTTGAATGGCTTAATTAGCTTCTCATGTATTGGTGCTCTTTTCCAGGGCATATACTACTCTCAGCTTTATTGTAGCTTTTGGGAAGGGTTATAGTTATGGTTACAGTATTTAGCAGACACTTTTGTCCAAAGCAACAAAATATGAATCTTACAATAGTTAAAATTAACAGTAAACTGTTTTTAAAGTTGCTAAGCCAATATTAAGCAAAATAGTAATAATAAAAATAATGACAATACAATATCAAATATCAATAATAAAAAAATTATAAAAATACCATAAATATACAAATCATAACTCTAAGAATGAATGAATTATTTAAGTGTAAGATCAACAGATAAGTCTTGAGTCCCCTCTTGAAGGATTCAAAACGATCACATGAACGCTGAACACTAGGCAACTCATATCATAGAATGCACGCATATTTTAAGAGGACTGTCTGCAGGGAATGTGTCTGACCAATCACGTTGGGTGTGGGCCGCCTGGGCCAAAAATGCCAGGGCCGATTTTTTGTCCCAGTCCAGCCCTGCCCGCGCCACAGTGTCTTGCCCGAGAATAAACAAAGCTTTACCGTCAGTGGATCATAATTCTTGCTTTAAAAACTAATTGCAGCAAATGCAACCAACTTATTCAGATGTCTTCTTCAGGCTCAGGATAATGTTATAACTTCTAAAATGATGTTTCAGTAGTTGTTTAACATGCCCTTGTTCACTTCCCCTCAGCACTTGTCCTCGGGGGAATCACCCCCGGGAAGTCAGGGATTCTATTTGCCTGAAAAACTGAAGTGAATTTCGTGAGATCAACCCTCAGAGAGAGCGAGTGAACAATGAAGATAACTAATGTCAGTTAATATTTACTTTATACTTTAATTTACTTTTATTTACTAGATAATTGTACTTGTGTAATTTCTTTATTCCCAACATTATCTGTAAAGAAATTCTGTTTTTGAAGATATTATAAACCTGTAGCAGTAGTATGATTTATCCTGATACAGATCACAACCTTTCTTAATCAGAAACTTATGCAGCCGATTACTAAGCCTCATTGAAATGAGTCTGCAGGTATTCATACGAAGTGTAAAAAACAGTAATAATACTTTTTTATATGACATAAGCAGACATAGAACAAACATAAAAAACAGGAATAGAATGCCATATTTAATAATATTAATAATAATAATAATAATAACAATTTGGGCTGATGGTGAACCAGGGCAGGTGCGTTCAATTTTAATTCCTCGCTTTTGCCCCACCCACTATCACTCAGCTCTCCAAGTGGCCTCCATGCGACACATGCTGTTACGTAATCTCAAGGGCTGAGGGGAAGTGAAGGAGGGCATGTTGAACCACTATTGAAATGCAGCTTAAGTGGTGAGATGTGCAGATGCATGATGAGCAGTTCATGTAACACATAGTGAACTAAGGAGACAATTTACTAAAAAGTGTTGCACTAAAGCAAGACCTGACCTTAAACTAACCCCTTGGACAAATGTGGACTGGTCAGTTTACCCTCATTTAGGTGAAATTCTTTTAGCTTATAAGCAGATTTAATTGTTTACAGAAGCCTATCACATCGAAGTACAGATACAAACACTGAGCTCATGAATACAGTTGGCTAAACCTGTAATGGAAAACATATGTAATGAAGTAATCGAGTCACAACCAAATTTAAAATTGCCCAATGTGCGCACGCAGGCACACACACATGCACGCACGCACGCACAAACTAAAAGGAATCCATTGATGCTGATCTCAGTCTAAGGTCAAGAGGCATCCGTTTGTTCCTGTGCATCAGCCAAGAGGACAGAAAGCTTTTGTCTGTCAGAATGTGACCTTTATAAGGAGAGAGATCTGGTTTTACACACACACACACACACACACACACACACACACACACACACACACACACACACACACACACACACACAAATTTCAGCATTTTCTGCTATCTACTCTACATGACACAATGCAGCTCAGTGATTATGGAAAACAAGTTACACACAAACACACATACACACTCAGTGGAATTACGGGGCACTGGGCACCAGACAGGGGACACCATGTTTAGGTTAGGCTAGGCAACATGACATCATGACTTCGCGTAAACATACACCCGCCGCTTTCCTAAAGCCAACTGCCGTGTTATTTGTACACATTTTGAGCTATCCACGTGTATATCTACGCACAACGGGCGGCAGTCGTCACAGCGTAAACATAAACGCCACTTTCTAAAGCCACGTGGCGTTATATCGCGAGGCTACATGTTATCGCAAGGCTACTGTTGGGTTTAGGAAACGTCACACGCGGGTTGGGTTTAGGAAAAGAAGAACCGGTCAAGTGCATCTCGCTGCAGCCTGCGGGAAGGCGGGGCCATCAAGCCAGGGATAGTCTGTGTGTGTGTGTGTGTGTGTGTGTGTGTGTGTGTGTGTGTGTGTGTGTGTGTGTGTGTGTGTGTGTGTGTAAATAATGCTGGTGTTGATGAGACACTCCTAACCCAGACTGATCTCATGAAGTGGCGTATGTATAACACGCCAATTCGTATGCCATTACTGGCGTGTTATCAAGACGCATACTTGCTTTTAAGCGTGTTTATCAACGCCGTTTGCCTCCATTGACTTACATTACCTTGCGATTGTGTGTGAACTGACGACGTAGCGAATAGTACGAAAGGGCAAAAATCCACATAGGGAGGTTAGTTGGGGTGGAGGATGGGTAAAACACCGGACTTTCACCCAGGAGAGCGGGGATCGTGTTGTGATGTTTCCTTTCCACGTTTGAAACTGATGATGTAGGCTAAACACAAACGGCATTTCATGCAAAAACAGTTACGTTTTCATGTAGTTACTGTAATTGGGCTGGTGTACTTTTTCGTTCATTTGATTTCTGATTTTGAAACAATATTCAAATTTGAAAAAAGGGTAATTTTAAAGCTTGTTAATATTAATGACAATGTGTTCAAACAGAAAACAAGCCATATTTCATTTAAATTAGCCCTCAAAAGTAGAATGGTGTGTTGTTTTGTTATGGACTTTCATATTAACAGCAAGAATTCAGTCTCCATTACAACCAAATGTACAAAGGGGCGATTTTGCTTTATGAACAATTAACAACAGGTGAACCAGAAGCATATAGTGGAACTCAAAAAATTTGAATATTGTGCAAAAGTTCATTTATTTCAGTAATTCAACTTAAAAGGTAAAACTAATATATTATATAGACTTAAAGCAAGATTTCAAGCCTGTATTTGTTATAATTAAAATTTTATAATTATGGCTTACAGTTTATGAAAACCCTCAGAAAATTTTAATATTGTGAAAAGGTTCAATATTGTAGGCTTAAAGTGTCACACTCTAATCAGATAATTAATCCAAAACACCTGCAAAGGGTTCCTGAGCCTTTAGATGGTCTCTCAGTCTGGTTCAGTGGAATTCACAATCATGCAAGATGCTCCTCGGATATTCAGCTTCACTCAATGACCTGCACAGTAACACACCTAATCTAAACATTTCAAAAGGTTGAACGAGGGTTGAAGTTGCATTTTAACAGGGCAGTGCAAGTTGCGGCTGTGGTTTAGCTGAAGCTAACGTTGTTTGAGCTTTCACGTTACAGTCTTACGTTATTTCCGAACCACTCTTTTCGTTTCAAAATCGGAAATCAAATGAACGAAAAAGTACACCGTTGACTTAGCTAGTGTAGCAAGCTACGTGAAAGAAGTTGAAGAGCCAGAGATATAGAACTCTGTGGAAGTTTATTCAACCGCTACACACACTCGCTACACAGAGGTCATCAACCTACCCCAGTGTTTCAGTCATGGAAACCCAACAAATGTAAATAAACATGAACACATTATCAAGACTAAAACCTAGGTATCATAAATGCATAACAAAAACACTAACAGAACATAATTTACCCACTTAAACTAAACACTTAAACAACACTAATAACCTAGTCCCAAGATCCTTTGCAGAACAGTCAACACAACGGCATCCTGCTGGCTGTTACACTAGCATGCAAACAATTAATTTATATGTCTACGAGCATATTAGCAAACTACCCCAAGAGACAAATACCGAAGAATATTGATAGAAAGCTGGGCAAACTAGTACTTTCATACTTTTTAGCATTGGCTAATTAGCAACCTGCCCGCCATTAGATGTTAGCTTCCGAGCTAGTCATGAAAACAAGGCTTTCACCGGAGTCTTACGTTATTTCCAAACCAATCTTTTCGTTTCAAAATCGGAAATCAAATGAACGAAAAAGTACACAGACCCAATTACAGTTCACTGTTGTTGCATGAAATGTCATTTGTGTTTAGCCTTCATCAGTTTCTATCATCTAATGTGAAACAAGATGATAGAATACGAGCGTATGGGGAGTGAAAAAAAAATGGCTGACTTGGATGTGGGTGTGGACGCAGGCTGCAGCGAGTGGCTCCTCGAACCGGTTGGGATTAGGAAAAGAAGAACGGGGTTGGGTTTAGGAAAAGAACTGGTTGGGTTTAGGAAAAGAACGAACGTGGAAAGGACATGGTCCCTGCTCTCCTGGATGAAAGTCCTGTGTTTTACCCATCCTCCACCCCAACTAACCTTCCTATGTGGATTTTCGCCCTTTCATACTACTCGCTAACCTGACTCCGCCAGATGGATTGCTTCACATTTGCTCGGCATATCCATCTGGGAACTTTCCGTTGGAGAACTTTTGGGAAGGGGCGAAAATGGTTAGCTGATTGGATGAACCATCTGTCTATCACCTATGTTGGTGATAGACAGGCCAAATCAACCAATCAGATCCACGAAGCGTATGAAAATACAACCACAAGCCCGCCCCTGCTGCTGCAGGCAAAGCATAGCTCGTTAGCTCAGCAAGCAAGCAACATGTCGGTAAAGGATATTTGCCGTTTGTGTAACGAGAATTTAGGAGTAAAAGGCACCATTTCAGGTTCCCGGACCGCTGTCTGAAAATACTGGTTAGCTGATTGGATAAACCATCTGTCTATCACCACCTAACCCACCTCAAAACCAACGCTGATTGGCCTGGTCGTTTGGCGAGCGGATCAAAATTTTCTCTATCTCAAGATGCCAGACTGATCTACGAGTGGAAAACTGGAGCTCACAAGATCAGGACGGTCTCACGAAGCTAACTACTCGCTACGGCGTCAATTCACACACAATCGCAAGGTAATGTAAGTCAATGGAGGCCAAGCGGCATTGATAAACACACTTAAAAGCAAGTACGCGTGTTGATAACACGCCAGTAATGGCATACGAATTGGCGTGTCACACATACACCACTTCATGAGATTAGTCTGGGTTAGGAGTGTCTCATCAACACCATCATTATTTACACACACACACACACACACACACACACACACACACACACACACACACACACACACACACACACACACACACACACTGACTGACAGCCCTATCCATTTCACCATTAAACACAAAATTATGTTGTACGCAAAATACACAAACACAGAAGACATGCACAGAGCAACACAAAGGAAAGAAAATGCCAGCCTGAAAAAAGAAAGAGGAGAAAGGAATGAAAGCATTTGCTCACTGTATGTGACACTGTAAGGTCTGAAAAAGTGTGTCTGTGAGTGAGTGTTGTAGTAGTATGTGGAAGGCATTTTAACTCGCAGCTCTGCATTGTCAGCCTGTTTATTTCCTGAGTCTGCTGCAGACGACACACACAAACACTAAGTGTATTTGCCTGACAGACAGCTGAGAGGCATGTTGTCAAGCAGAGCAGACATACAACACATGTGCAGTGTTTTGCTGTGTGTTTGTTTACATTTCAGGTTTCATAAAGTAAATGTGTCTGCACTGAAATTGTTTGGATCCACATACAAACAGAAACCATGTTGACTTACCCTGACTCTGACTTTGGCTTTGCCTCCCAGTGCTCTGTTCACCCTCTCCCACTGTGGAGCCATCACTCTGGGTTTGCCTGGGCCCAGGGCTCCCATGTCCTGGAGGTCCAGTCCCTGTCACTGACCCTGGTTGTGGGGCTGGTCCTGAGGGCCCCTTATACACTCTGGTGCCTCTCCCCTGCTGCCTGGCACTGGGCCCCAGCTTGGAGGAGACTTTCTGTAGAAAGAGATTACGTTTAGCGACAGCGTCCCAGCCGAGGGGCCCCAGCTCCGAGCTGCGCACCGAGACCATGGTGTTAGCCATTCCCCGCTCAGAGTCAGAAATGTGGAGGCAGTGAAGGAACAGAGGGGAGGAGTGAGGGAGAGAGTGTGTTAAGACAGAGGGGGAGGAGGAAAAGAGAGAGCAGGAAACAGAGGTAGGAGGGAAAACTGGGAGTGTGCTGCAACCACAAGAGGGGTAAAAAAGTTGGTATTGTGTTGTACATTCCTCTTGAGAATCCCGGCTCTGACCAGGCCAATTTTTTTCTCTCCGTCTGTCTTACCCCCAACCCTTCCCTCTATGTTCCTCCCCCTCTGACTCTATAAACACCAGCACACATGGAGTGAGTTTGTAGATGAGGGTCTGGCATTTGTCTCAGACTTTTCATAGGAAAGACTCAGTGTATAGAAACAGTTTTGATATTTATTTGTTACTTATTTGTGCTTACATGGACTTTGGAAAGTGTTGAAGTTAGTGAATGTTCACAAATCCCTTCTTGTGTCTCAGATTCTCAGATACAATCTCTGATGTGCTTAAATTATAAAAAACTTTGCCTTGTCACCTTTACCTCCCTACCCAAAATTGCAGAGCAGAGCTTATTCAGAGTGTCCTTGTAGGCTACAGCCTCCTCGACTTTTCAGATGAGCCAAGACGCTGAGCCTAAGGATTACTGTAGCATACCAATACACACTAAATCATGTGTTGACATGCTAGCTGGCAGCTGGACTGGGCCTAACTGATGCTCTGTTAGGTAATACATGGATTGTTAGTGAATGTTACTGCATATGTGTAACAACATTTCTCAGAATATCAATAAAACAAAGTATTAAACTATAATAATGTTAAAGTTATAGTAATTGAATAATTTAGACATCTGAACTCTATGGATGGGAATATCGTCAAGGATGAAATAAGTAAACTGAGTCCCAGCAAACACAGCTTGTTATCTGCACCTTTTTTACACATATTATTTTCTACTACACATTTATAGGTTACTGTACTGTACACGTGTCTGTAGGACAGTTGGCTGTTTTAAACACCCTTTGCTGATATAACCCTGAGGCTACCTATGATAGAATACGCTGGGGCAGGTTTTAAACTTGTCACTGGCTCACTGGATGTTTAAAAACACATACCAGGGACAGCGCTTACATACTGCAAACGTACCACTCCCTAATTTAAAACATAGGGCACACTTTAAACTACTGGGACTTTGTTTCTCCTGTGTAGGTACATTATGCTAAACAACAACAACAACACAGTAAGGGATCAGACAACTAAAGCTCACTGTCTCTTGACAAAAAGTTCTTTTATTTAGTTAATGTTTCAGTCTGGAATTATATTTTACATAACTGCATCTTACTCTGAGTGCAAATGTTAATGACAATGTAAAACCCCAGTATATTATGCTTGACCACATACCATGACTGCAATATTACATTAAGCTGCAAAGCCAGATCTTAAAAATAGAACTCTGAAGAGATTTGTAACAACCTGTGCTCATATAACAAAAATAACTATCCAGGGCGATTTTAATTTGATAGTGGATTCAGTTCTGGACTTGGGGCTGCAGCACGCAGGAACCCCATAGCCCCTCTAACACTACAGAGGATTTGTAAGACTCTGGGCTTTGTTGATATTTTGAGAATTTTGAACCCAGCTGGGAGAGACCATACATTTTTTTCGTCAGTGCACAAGACATATACTAGGATTTATTTTTTTTAATGTCCAAATCACTGGCTCACTCTGCTATAAGATGTGTGATAGGAAATATTGTTATCTTTGACCATGCGTGGGTGTGCCTAGACCTGCCTCAAAGTGGGAGAAGATGCGCTTATAGGTGGTGCATTAACTCCTCCTTTTTACAGGAGCTAGAAAATACAGAATGGCTTAGGTCAGACGACAGACCACTGTGGCGTCGCCTCATGTCGGCCCTCATCGCTGGAAGTCTTAGAACACACCGTAGAGACTACAGCCGACGGCCAAGTACCACATACACATGCGCCTGCGTGAGAGGAAATAACTCTCCATACCAGCAGGCGGCGGTAATCTATTATCTAATCTAAGTCATTCAAAAAGGGAAACAGGATAATATTGCTATGATACCCACAACAAACTCGATACCCACAACAAACTTACTCGACCAGCGGCAGAACCGAACGGAGCCTACGGTTCCTCTGCTTCAATCCCCGCCGGGAAGACAGCGGACACCGGGAGGTGGCTAACTGGACTGTCCCTCTCCCGGGTTGTCATCCGTTCTCTGGGCAAAGTAGTCTCCTTACAGTGGGAGCGGAGCGACCGAACGGCCCGCAGCTGGCTCATTTGCTAACGTTAGCTTGCTAATTCCACCCACCTAACATGCCTTCATCATACATTGGTTACAGAAATTAGCCAAACAAAATTGTCACTTATCTGGCGATAGCAATGTGCTTTCCTACAATGTGACAAGAGCATTTGAATTAAACATTAAGTTGTTACATTTAACTAATTTAGAGGCTGGCCTGCTGGCTGGTAAGCTAGCTTGCTTGCTAGTGGGCTAATTGTTTAGCGGTGCAAAGAGAGAGAGGTCAATTACAGTTTTTTTTCCTCACTCTTGTTTTCCAGTTGAATAGCCAATCAGATGAATTGGCTCTTCGGCTGACAGCCAACATGCTTATAGTACTCACCCTGCTAGGATTCCTTGGTTTTTCCACAGCAGCCTCCGTCTTTAAAGCATTTTCAATACCTCTGTGAGCATCTTCACTTGGATGTTTAGTCTCCACACCTCCAGTTTCATGTTTATCAGGCACTTCCTGGACAGCTTTCCTGGTAGTGTCCAGGGATCCTTCCTCAACCAACTCAGACCCCGGAGAGCTGGTTGAAGTAGAGAGAGTTTGACTGACGGCCAAACTCTTCCTCTCTGGCTGAGCAGAGCCATTGTGGTTGGTTTTGAGGTGACTGCACTTTACTCTAATGGATTTCCGCAACACAGTCACTTTGACTGGATCTGCAGATGACCTTTGCTTTTTACCCCCATCCCCAGTCTGTGCTTCTTCCTTCCTAGTAACAACTCTCTTTCCATTGGCTGGCGCAAATTTGTTCTGCTGAGTAGAAGAGAAATTACAAATGTAAGACAGAAGACAGCTGTACAATACATGATACATGTAAGCTTTTTGGTAGAACTACAGTACCTGGTTGGGTGTTTTAGGTAGAGACAGGGTGGACCGTGATCCAATTTTAGCCTCAACATCTTTTAGATCCAGTTTGGAAACTCTTTTTGTTTCCACACTGGGAGGTCTGATGGCTGTGAACACAGCTGTCTTTGGAGCAGTTGAAGCAGCAGCGGTTGGTTTGGTTTTTTCTGCTCTGGCTGGCTGACTGGTGGTAGGTCGGGAGGGCTTGGGGCTAACTGCACATCTTTCAGCTTCCTCAGGTGGAGGAGATAGGACTTCATTAGGATCATTATCTAGATTGGTAAAAGAGAGAGATGAAGACAATATCTGGGTGGTTTCACAAAGGTCCTCAGGAGACTCTGTCTGGCTTTCCACAGGTAGACCAAGGGGACAGGGAACTCCAAACCCTTCTACCACCAGCTCTGAGCTCTCATCATCAGCTCCACTCACAGCCAGAGCCCCCTCTGTTGTCGCAGCAGAGCCACCTGGGTTCATCAGGCTGGCGCTGAGTTGACTAGTTGAGCTTGTGAGGGTCATGCTTCTTCTCCTCACACCCATGTCAGAGCTCACAGACAGAAACAAAGTATCCTCTTCATCATCATCATCAGCAGGGATTTCTGTTACATCTGAGTCTGGAGTTGAGGAGCCATGCCTTCGCCCATTACTGCTTCCACTGCTGAGTTCATCATTATTGTAACGGCTACTGCTGTTTGTCACCTGGGACAGGGCCAGAGTCAGGTTGTCATTGTCGTCCCAGGTGTCTTGGCGGTATTCACAGCTGTTTGCGTCCAGGTAAACAGACTCAGAGTTGTCGTTGGATTCTGATAGCTCTGTTGCTGTTTGTATCTTTCCCACAGGGACATCATCATTGTCATCTGGTTTACCTTCCTTCTCTGGCACCCATTTTGAAATGACAAGATCTGTTATTTTGTCTGTTTTGGTCATCTCTGTCGCCATTACCTCAAACATGTCATAATCCAGTGGGCTGTCAGTCCTGTCCCCACTGAGGCTGCTCAGACTCCGCAGGGACTCAGGAGATGACTCCCCCAAACAGGAGGAAGAGCAGGAAGAAGAGGAGGGGGAAGAGGCAATTGGTAAAGCATTCCCATTGTGGTCTCCTGCACTGTGAAGAGAGAGCCTCATGCTGGATCCATTTTCCCCCCTAAGAAGGAAATCCTCACTGGGCTTAGAAACACTCATCTTGGCCAGGAAGGCTGAGGTTCAGTCACTTGTTACAATGTTGTAACTTTCTTCCCCATGATAGGGTTTTATTTGCCCATTGACTTTCTGTTGTTGTTCTTCCTGATTATAGAAGAACTATGAGCAGTGCTCTTTACAGCTATTTAGCTTGAATCTTCTTTATACCTCTTTATACTCTCTATTTTGACAATTGATAGAATGTCCAATCCATCCTCTGTGGGGCAGTTTGTCTTTTCCTCTGGATTTCTTTACTTATGTTTTGATCATATATTTAGTATGTCTGAGTTGCAATCTATCCCCTTATACATTTTGAACACTGTGCAATATTGACTGCAGTATTCTAACATATCTCAAGTATTTCCAAAAGGGCTGTAAGTCATTGTGTCCTTGTCAAGTGTAGAACTGTCATTTAGAAAGGTATTTATTCATGGGCCCTGATCCTGTTCACATTTTGGGAGTCTGCTGTTGAAAACATCTGAAAAACAGCAAGAAGAAAGGAAAATTACATGTTTCAACTTGTAATTTTGACAAAACAGCGTAACTGTATCAATCAAATACATGGAATTATACCTCAATTGGGGATAATTAGCCTTCATCCTCTCAAACATCATAAAAAACAACACCGAAAAAATAACTTAGTGTTATTATACTATACTATTAATCATTCTTGTAAAGTATAATATACTTTACAAAGATGATTTAAATTATGAATTAAAGAAGCAGCTGAAAACCTGAAAAACATCACACTTGTTAATTGTTAATAAAACACTTAATGTAATAATTACTTAAAAATTATTATTTTGTATTTATTATACACTGTTAGCTCCTGAAACAAACACTGATGGTAAAAGATTTGAGAAACGCTGCCCTCTGCAGGCTAAAGTCAAGAACGTATAGCTTTTGGTGCATTACTGACTGCAACTACAAGAATGATTAGATACAAACTTTAACAAACTCTTTGAGGTGTTTCTGATTAACAACCTTAAGAATCCCTTGTAAAATGAGTGGGAAGAACAGTCACAACAAGTCAAAATCCTTCTGGAAGTAATGCACTTGGTGTGGAACAGATTTTGACCCATCCATCCATCTTCATCCCCTTATCCGGGGTCGGGTCAGCTAATTTTGACCTGTGTCAATTATTTTCACAACCAGAAGCCCCATGTTAAGGGGAAACCTATTTGAATGTAACACGGCTGCCAATGCATGTGCATGTGTGTGTATGTGGGTCAGGGACAAAGAGAAAAGAGAGGAGCAGCTATATAAAGGCAATCAGATCCAGGACAGTGTTCCATCTCCAGTAATAACCATAGACAGTAAAATAATGGACACAGCGATGCCTTAGACTTCGCCGGAGACCAGTGAAGTCAATTATAAGCACTTTTCCGGTGATGGCTGAGCGTACTGTGCAGCCTCAAACTGAGCGTGACAACGTAGATGTGACGTGAGCAACCTGTCTGAGAGTTGTAAGTCTTCTGGTAGCTGTACCAAGAGAAATCTCAATCATTCCGAATCTTGCAGAGACGGAGAGCGTAGGTATATGTAAGGAGATAACATAGGCACAGGCTAATTATTGCTAACTAAAATGATAGTTAACATTAGTAATTAAACTTAAACAGCTAAAGTGAGTCAAAACTGCCTGCGAGCTTTCCTGACTATAGGGTAACTGTCATGTTCCTGCTTTTCTTCTGTGTTTTGTTTGTTTATTTGCACTTCCTGTTTTATGTTGAAATCATCAGTCACTCTCATCACAGGTCACTTATCTTCCTCCCTTTGTTTGCTTTCCCGCCTGTATGATTACCGTCCCCGCCCCTAATGTGTTTCACCTGTTTTTTTTTCAGCTTCCCCAGTCTCCATGTATAAATACTCACCATTCCCACTTCCCATAATGATACTGGTCAGTGTGCAGGTACTATGTAAGCAGAGAGTATGTCTGTCACAAAATTGCATTAATTATGAAACAGGCCTGAGACAAAAGGCCCACATAACAATTTACCAGGTGGGCATCAGATATCTGGTATTCTCCACTGTGAGAAGTTTTACTAAGAGATTTACACTTCAGAGAAAGAAAGTACCAAACTTCCCAATGTTAACTCCAGAAGAGAAGTTGGCAGTTCTCCTAAGAGAAGGGACAACAGCTAACCTGACTCCGCCAGATGGATTGCTTCACATTTCCTCGGCATATCCATCTGGGAACTTTCCATTGGAGAACTTTTGGGAAGGGGCGGAAATACTGGTTAGCTGATTGGATGAACTATCTGGCTATAACCTATGTTGGTGATAGACGGGCCAAATCAACCAATCAGATCCACAAAGCGTATGAAAATGCAACCACAAGCCCGCCCCTGCTGCTGCAGGCAAAGCATAGCTCGTTAGCTCAGCATGCAAGCAACATGTCGGTAAAGGATATTTGCCGTTTGTGTAACGAGAATTTAGGAATAAAAGGCACCATTTCAGGTTCCCGGACCATATTCCAAAAGAAGGATCCAAGAGAAAAAAAGCATTAGCGAGCGGCTAACAGAATTAGGGCTACCGCTGTCTGAAAATACTGGTTAGCTGATTGGATAAACCATCTGTCTATCACCACCTAACCCACCTCAAAACCAACGCTGATTGGCCCGGTCGTTTGGCTAACGGCTCCAAATTTTCACTGCCTCAAGATGCCAGACTGATCTGCGAGTGGAAAACTGGACCTGGCGAGATCAGGACGGTCTCACGAGGCTAGACAACAGCTCCTCTGGCAGCTAAATATGTATCTGCCTGCCACAGCCTGAGGGACTCACTACCACTATGGGATCCCAAAAATGAGGTAATTGTGTAGTATTGTATTATGATTTTGATGCATCAGTAAATTTCAATAAAGCAATATAAGAAAACAAACAAAAAATTGAACTGAATTCTGTTAATGCTACTAAACCAGCTATAACATTTTGGACACATCTAAATTCAAGTCCAAAAGACACTACATTTCAAAGCACTAAAACCCCAAGAAGTGAACCCTGAAAACAGTGCCCTCAGTCAGCTGATGGAAGCTAACTAACCAGGCTCCCATCAACACTGATTCAATACAACTCATTATGAATCATTCACAATATTAACATATAAACAAGAGAAATCAAACAGGAATAACAAAGTAGACTAAATTGTTATTTGACTCTATTTGATAACTCTGCAACTATTTATTCTTTAACTCAAGCTGAAGCTGCTGTTTTTATTTGTGTGGTTTGTGTTTTATATTCTTCATGTGATGTCTTCCTGCTGCACACAAATTGCCCTTTTGGGACAAAGAATAAACTGAAGGTTTTTAAATGTGTGATATGTAATGTGCGAGTTATAGGCTAAATCGCGTCTACGTTGATTATAGGACCACCTAATGGTCCACAGGTGTAAGTGTAATAATATGTAATAATATATATATATAATGTATAATAATAATAATAATAATAATCTAATGATAGTATAACAGTCACGGCGGACATTGCATTATGAGCACTTTTGCTTTTGCTTTTTGCATTTTCCTGATTATACTAATATAATTTACTTTTACTTAAGTAATGTTTTCAATGCAGGACTTTTACTTGTAACAGAATATTTTTTACAGTGTGTATTATTACTTTTACTTGGGAAAAAGAATCTGAATACTTCCTCCAGCACTGCCTGCTTGACAAGTGTGTCAACTATAGTCTAATAAACTTGTGGATTAACCCTGTTATTCACTTCAACTCACGCACACTCACAGTGGGGCCCCCGGAAGCCTAAAGTGAGACTGATCCTAACAGGAATGGATGAGACGTTTGGTTGGTGAGCCAGAAAAAGTCAGTTTGGTTTTAGAGACTTCATGTCAGAGAAAGCGGGCTGCTCACTCCGTCTGAGTGTAATGTAGGACAATATTTGACTGTGTCTTTCTCTCTTTGCCTTTTAGTCTCTGCATGATAAAATAAATCTTGTTGGAGTATGGTTATTTACATTTGTCTATATCATAGTCATATGAAAGACATAAACTTGCCTGTCCAAGGACTGTGCACTGTTGAAGGGAAAAAATGCCCTCAAAAAACATAAACCATAATAAAATGACCTTTTATCAGTACATAATTTAGCATGGTGTTAGTTCATGCAGGACACGGAAGTTATATGCCCACTAATTGAATTTAATTAATTTAATTATTCCAATGTCAGGTTTTATTCCAGCAATGTACATCGACTACTATAGAGTGAACTAGTGTCTTTTATATAGGGAGTATGGCACGAGTGAACAAACTTGCAGTCTTGCTAGCCTACTACTGACTTACTGGGTACTCCTATTTCAGAAGAAAACATTGTACTACTACATTTACCTGACAGAGAATGTTGCAGATTCAGAATTTACTGACCGAATATAATTAAAATGGGGAGTAATTACAGACATTTGCCTCATGGACTGATGGCGGTTCGCCATGCGCCACCCAATCCAGCTTGTTATGACAGCAATCAGCAACTGCCTATTGATTCTCTGTTTAGAGTAGGGATGCACCGAACCCAGAGTTTGGTTCGGAATTCGGCCGAACTTTGGGCTTTTTGACGGAGTTTGGGTACTGCCGAACGTCAGAATTTTTTTCGACCGAACGGTACCAAAGAGAAGTAACGAGAGGCAAAACTCGAGAAAAAGAGACTAACGTTGTGTTGAGTTTCTGCTCTTGCCAAGACTATAGAAGTAACAAGAGGCGAAACTCAATAGAACGTTCCATTGCAAACAAAACTGACACGCACCCATGAACAGTTACGTGGTTGACGTAATGATGTAGTTGGAGCTAGACGGAATGCTGTAGCAACCTAGCAACGGCAGTAAGCTGAAAGTGAAAATGGAACTTGTGAGCAGAAAAAATGTTGTTTGGCAGTACTTTCAGTCAAAAGAAGGCGATTCAAGTCGAGCTACATGCTCAATTTGCAATGCCGATTTGTCTCGTGGTGACGAGGACCCTAAACTATACACAACACCGCCGCTTTTAAGACATTTGCGTATGAAACATCCGAAAGAATACGAGTTGTGCATGAAGGAATCTCCAGACAGCAGCCAAAATGCAGGGTTTGGTTCGGTTCGGGGTTCGGCAGAATCTTAACCAGTAGGTTCGGTATTCGGCAGAACCCCAAAAATCTGGGTTCGGTGCATCCCTAGTTTAGAGTCAATTACGCATTCCTTGATTCATGCTGAATCACATAATATAGGCCACGCCCATTCTGCAAAAACATTTACGTACCAAATTGGGCAAATATCAGCCATTAGGGGGCACTATAATCAATTTATATGTGTTTTGGCCAATAACTTAATGCATGTAAATGGGAAATTTGCAATTGCAATTTACTACAGACGTTGCAGCTCATCCTTGCCATTTGCCTCGCCGGCAGCGGTCTTTGAATTCCGCTTTCGCGGGCTCAGCGTTTCGTCAGGGGCAACTCGCGCTGGGGAGGCTTGGACCCCGTCATAACTGCTGGTGGTTCTAGTTATGACTTGACCCTATACACATTTGTACTGTATTCAATTACATTTTCGTTAGTTGTATCTGGGAAGCTGTGTTTTGTCAAAGTCTTGTGGTGTGCTCCTATCTTTAATCACTATTCCTGTCTATAGAAACACCCCCTGCAGATGCAAAAATCCCCCTTTAGCGTCTACGTATATGGAACTCACTGGGGATAGCAGCAGCTTGACCGCTGTAAGATGAGACCAAAAATCTGCGTAAAGGACGTTGGTTGGAGTGGTGGATGGGTCAAACAACACAGGAATTTCACAAAGAGACCAGGGTTCATGTCCGTGTTTCCTAAACCTAACTGTCCCGTTCCATTCCGTCAGTTAAAGTTACGTCCCGAGCGTTTGATACTGTGAATCACCTTAAGCTCTTGTCTAGACTGTTAACATTTAACTTTAGTAATCAAACTGTTAAATGGATACAGTCTTATCTATCAGATAGAAAACAATGCGTGCAAATAAAGAATAGTAGGTCACCCTATCTTCACTATACGCAAGGTGTCCCTCAGGGATCAATTTTAGGTCCATTGCTGTTCTCACTCTATGTAAATAACTTGCCCAATGTGTGCAAAAATGTAGACATGATTATGTATGCAGATGATACGGTAATTTTTACACAGGCAAAAAGTGCTGGTGATGCCCATAAAGTGTTAAATGTTAAAAAGACCGTATCAATGTTTTTTAGTAAACCTAAAACAACCGTGGCCGCAGTAAAAGTTTGCTAGGGTGGACATGAATTAGTTAATGTTGAGGAATTTAAATATTTGGGAGTATTAATAGACTCAAAACTATCGTTTAAAAAACATGTTAAAAAAGTAGTGAAAACGGTAAATGTTAATATACGGAATTTTAGACATATTCATACATCATTAACGGATATAGCAGCGATTACATTCCTGCATTCTATGATACTAGCTCATATTGAGTACTGTATCACAAGTTGGTCTTATACGAGTCATGCAGCTATTGGGCCAATTGAAGTATGCTACAATAGAGCATTGAAAATATTAGACAAGAAACCTTTGTCATATCACCATTGTCAAATTTTAGATAAATATAAGTTTTTAAATTTTGTTAATTTCAAATTATTTAAATCAGCCTGCCTTAATCTATAAGGTTATACATGGTCTGGCGCCTCCACCATTGAGCGATTTTTATAAAACAAAAGTCTAGCAGTGTTGCTGGGTCTCGAGTGACTAGAGCCACTATGAGAGGTGATTGTGAATTGGCATTTAGGCGGACCGCCTTTTCACAGAACGTCCTGTCATATCAGAGAGTGCGTTTCTGGAATAGCATTCCACTTTCAGTGAGGGAAAGCACAAGTCTTTCTATCTTTAGGAGTCATTTAAAAGTGTGGTCTAAGAATAATCATTGTCTATTTATACACCTGAGGTGAGTTTGGGTTTTTGCATTTTCTGTTGGCCGCAGTTTCCCCGCAAGTTTCACTGCAAAATCAAACTTTACCACGTTCACCTTTACGCAGAATTTTTCATACTGGATGTTGTTTCGTTTAGTTTTTTCCTATTTTCAAATGTACAATAAATCTTTGAACGCATATCACGGAGTGGAACTGAATTATTCAAACAACGCGTCATACAGGAGATTGTTCCCTGACTCAGCCTCTCAGCGGCTTATGGAGGTTGCAAAGAAGTTGCTACAATGACGCTAAAGGAGACTTTTTGCGTCAATAACAAAGGCCAAAGGCACCTGACCAAGCGTCGCTTTTTGACGCGATGGTAGGGAGAATTTGTGAATTTGTTGGTTCAGTCATCTGTGCGATGACTGAACCAACAAATTCTATTCAGTTTAATTCAAACAAGAGGATTTAGGACTGTTACATAACAATACACACATCAAGATCAATCAAACTGGAAGAGACCAGTGAGACTAACAACTTTAACATGTATCCTGAAACTATCTAGTTCATGATCTAGTTCTAAAATGCCCCAAAAAATAAATAAAATATTTTACAATTCTTTGGTTACACCAATTATGCTTTAGCCCCACATGATGCATTTGTCCGATCAGCTGCAGCCATCGCGGTTGTAGGAGGATTTTTTTCCCGCCCCTAGTGGGCAAGCTGTCAAGCTGTCAGTCAGCAGATATAACAGCGAGATAAGCAGTCTGGTGCCATTATACCACTGCAGAAGACGCCACAACTAATAAACAAGTGCCAGTCAAACCTCAAATAGTGAATAATAAAGTACAAAACATGATTGAAATATGATAGTGTTAGGGGCCTATGTTGCTAACCTGACTCCGCCAGAGGATTGCTTTGCTCTGCGAGTGGAAAACTCTGGAGCTCGCGAGATCAGGATGGTCTCACAAGGCTACTATCTTGCACCCAGCGCAGCACAAAGCCTGACGCAAGTGTCTTTGCTAGTTTAAGACCGACACAGTTGTCAATTTCCCGTCCAGCGCCCACATCATTTAAATAGCAAATGCACCTGGGTCTGTGCGCCCATGGGCGTGCTTACAGAGTCTTACAGGGAGGTGTGTTCATTTGCATTCTTGACGTATTGCTATCTTGAGGCAGCTGAAAGTGATTGCGCCATTGACCAACAAAAACATGGTCTAAAGTCAATAACGCAGCATTTAATTGTTATTTTAACAGCACATTAGTAAAAAGACGCAGGGAAGGAATGGGAGATGACACTGATTGGTTTATTTTTTCCGGCGTTAAACTAGCAAAAGTTAACGCACCTGCACCAGGTGCTTCACGCCATGTGGTTAAAATAGGGCCCTAAGTCGTATCGTTCCACACTGATCTACTGTTTTCATCTGCTGTTATTTTTCATCTTTATTTCAAACGGTCAGCATATACACTGCAGAAGATGAGGGCACAACAAAAGTCGGTGGACCCTTATGGACTGAAAGAAAAAAAAAAATCAACGAATGCAGATATTAAGACTTTATGACTGCTTCAGGTAGGGAGTCCAGACTTTTCTCACTTTGTTGGTGTTATTCATCCCTCCTCCTCCCCTGCTGGTGCCGGATTCTTCTTTGTTGGCAAGAAGATTAAGTCCCTACGTCCCGTATTGACTTTAGAGGGTTAAATGACATAACTATAAAGAACCGGTACCCTCTACCACTGATTTCCACAGCGTTTGAGCTCCTTCAGGGAGCTAAGGTCTTCACTAAATTGGGCCTACATAATGCTTATCATTTAGTGAGGATAAGAAAAGGGGATGAATTGAAGACTGCTTTTAACACTCCCACTGGCCATTATGAGTATTTAGTCATGCTATTTGGTCTCACCAACACCCCTTTAGTTTCCAGGTGTGATAAATGATGTAATCAGAGACATGTTGAACATCTTTGTGTTTGTCTAACTGGAAGGTATTCTAATATTCTCCCCAGACTTGCAGACGCACATCCAGCATGTGCTCCAACGCCTGCTGGACCACCAACTCTATGTGAAGGTGGAAAAAAGTTTCACCTCTCCACTTTCTCCTTTCTGGGCTATGTGGTGGCCAAGGGAAAATTTCAGAAGGACCCTGAGAAGGTGAGGGTGGTTGCTGAGTGGCCAACTCAACCAAGTGCAAGCAGATCCAGCGGTTCCTCAGGTTTGCCAATTGCTATCGAAAGTTCATATGAAATTTCAATGCTGTGGCTACCCCACTTCATGCTTTCACCTCTGCCAAGTTAGCATTTCTGTGGGACCCTTCACCACTTAAGGGAAGCTTCTGCACCGCTCCAGTTCTGGTCATTCCAGACCCACAACGTCAGTTCGTGGTGGAGGTGGACGCCTCCAATGAGGGGCCGTCCTGTCTCAGGGTGCTTCACAGAATGGGAGGCTTCAGCCGTGCGCCTTCCTTTCTCGCAAGCTGATGCGGAGAATGATGTGGGAAACAGAGAACTTCTGGAGGTCAAGGTGGCTCTGGAGGAGTGGCGTCACTGGCTGGAATGGGGCGGAGCAGCTGTTTCTTGTGTGGACGGACCACAAGAACCTGGAGTACCTGCGCTCAGCTAAGAGACTAAACTCACGTCAGGCAAGGTGGGCTTTATTCTTTAATAGATTCAAGTTTACCCTGTCTTACCTGGCTCCGAAAATGTCAAGCCCGATGCTCTGTCCTGACCCAGACCCATCCCCCCGTGTTCCCACCAACATCCTGCCTGAGTCCTGTGTGGTGGGGGCAGTCACATTGGAGGTGGAGGAAAGGGTGAAGCAGGTGCAGGTTGCTCTAACTGTCCTGGTCGGGTGTCCCATTTGTTACCAGCTCCACCCCAGGTCATCCGTTGGGCGCACACCTCCACTCTCTCCTGCCACCCTGGAGTCAAGAGGACCATGTTTGTGGTTCAACAGTGGTTTTGGTGGCCGTCCACGGAGTGCGAGGTCGGAGAGTATACTATACTTTATACTTTTATACATTTTTGTATTGATTGATTTGTATTGAAAACACTACACCAGGCCTGAAATACAAATACATGCTCAGGTCTTATACATGCTCAAATGGAGAGATGTCAAAGTGAGTGGGCTGCGACTGCTGGACAGGTGCCCCGAGGGGTTGGGGGGGGTTCAAGAGCACCTTGCTTGCCCGGTGTGCACCCAGAATAAGACCTCCTGCCAATAGTCTGTCGGTCTCCTGCAACCTTTGCCTGTCCCCAAGTGTCTGTGGTCTGACATTTCCCTGGATTTTGTCACTGGATTACCCCCCTCTGAAGGTAACCCTGACATTATTACAGTGGTGGACAGATTCTCCAAAATGGTACATTTTATTCCTTTGCCGAAGTTACCCTCTGCCAAGGAAATGGCAGAGGTTATGCTGTCCCATTTTCAGGTTCCATGGATTGCCAAAAGATGTGTGTTGGACCAGGGGCAGAGGTGTCAAAAGTATTCACATTCATTACTCAAGTAGAAGTACAGATACTAGGGTTTGAAAATACTTTTGTAGAAGTTGAAGTATCAACTCAAGCTTTTTACTTAAGTAAAAGTGTAAGTAAGTTCAGTTAAAGTATAAAAGTAAAAGTAATGTAAGGCAGAGATCTTCAACAGGGGGTCCTCAGAGTCATTGCAGGTGGGCCTCCAAATTATTGTAAATTTTTGAGTCTTTAAAAAAAAAAGAAAAGAAAATCCCTTAACATAATTCCAACATATTATTAGCGAATATAAATTCCCACTGATGATAGGCTTACTGGCCTATAGGTAAGGTAGACACTGAGATATCAGCCCACAGATATAGTTAATCCTAGATTTACTGTGCCACATATGTTACATTAAAATATAATTTATAAAATCATGCCAACAATTAATATTTTAATAGCTTATGAAAAAAGGGTATGTAAGAAGGCTTCAGGTTTCCCTAACAGTTATTGTAGGCCCACTTTAATAAGCAACTTAATTTCATACAATATGTAGTAGGGGGTCCCTGCTACATCTCACTTTAAGTTAAGGGGTCCTTGGCTTAAAAAACATTGAAGACCCCTGATGTAATGCCATTAAGGACAAAAGCTTAACCCCAAAACGTGTTGACAAAACCCCACTTCCACAAAAAACATTTTTCTAAAGGCCATAATGACTATAATAGCTAATGTTATATTAAAATCATACCTGCAAACTCAGAAGGACTGAAAAAGGGCTGCTACAGTCTGGTGTTCCAATCCTCTCCAGTGAAATACAGACACACTTTTACACCGTTTAGCTGTTAGCATTTTAACCGTGTTTATTCCAGCTGCTAGCTAACTGTAGGCTAACTTTACCTGCTGCCAACTGTAATGTTAACTAGCGTCCCGTGCGGCGATGTTTCAGTTCCCTCTAACGTACGTTTTCGGAGCATCAGAGAGAAGCGCAGGCATTTAAGTAGCACCTAAATAAGGCAACGAAATCCGCGTTGCTATTCGGTCCGGTAGGTCGTTAAGGCACCGGTGCCGTATTAGCACCGGGTCTGTGTAGGTGCGATGGATCGTGTACAAACCAATAGGGTGTCGGAATGGTATGTGTTTATACTTCTCATCCAACCACAATCAAATTCACTCTCTCCGGATGGAGCGATTTGGATAGCTTTTTTTGTGTGTGTGTTTTTGAACGATGACGAGCCGGAATGAAAACAAGCCGAACTGAAATAGGAGTAACGAGGCTATTTTTAAAATGTAATGAGTAGAAAGTACAGAAATTGCGTGAAAATGTAAGGAGTAGAAGTAAAAAGTATGCTGTAAAATAATTACTCCAGTAAAGTATAGATACCCAAAATTTCTACTTAAGTAAGGTAACGAAGTATTTGTACTTCGTTACTCGACACCTCTGACCAGGGGCCCCAGTTCATCTCACAGTTTTGGAGTGCTTTCTGTGTGTTGAATGGGGCCACGGTCAGTCTGTCTTCTGGGTATCGCAGTCTAACGGAGAGACTGAAAGAATCAACCAGGAGTTGGAGGCGGGTCTTCACTGCCTGGTCTCCCGGAACCTGACTTCCTGGTCCAAGCAACTGTTGTGGGTGGAGTATGCCCACAACGGCCTGCCCTGCTCGTCCACCGGCCTGTCTCCTTTCCAATGTGCCTACTGTTATCAACCCCCACTGATTTCAGCCCAGGAAAGGGAGGTGGGGGTCCCCTCTGCAGTAGCCTTGGTCAGACGCTGTTGGCAAACGTGGACACGGGCCTGACAGGTCTCCCTGAGAAACAGAGCCCAATACAAGAGGCTGGCTGACCGGCGCAGATCCGAGGCACCGCGCTCAGATGGTACAGAGGGTATGGCTGGCCACAAGGGACCTTCCTCTGCGCACTGAGCCGTAACTTGTCCCCTCGTTTTGTGGGTCCCTTCCCTGTATCTAAAGTTGTTAATCCTGTGGCTGTGAAGTTGCAACTCCCCAGGTCGATGAGAGTCCAACCCACATTTAATGTGAGCCGAGTCAAGCCTGTGAAGGAGAGCGCTCTGGTCCCGGCCACACCTCTCACCTCCACGCCTCATTGATGGCGACCGGTAATAATAAAAACTGCCAACACCGTCCATAAGCTTGTAGTATATTCCCAGTGTTTTCTAGACCTTTAGCCCGTTTTCTGAACACATATTTTGCCTTGTGTTTTTAATACCTTTGCCTGAGATTTACATCTTACCACTGAAGCTGATTTGTGCTTTTGAGTCCTCTGAGTTCCCTGACTGTAGGCTTAATCAGCATCGTGTGAACTCTTTTGGCTTGATTGTAACAGACGTTAGTTTATATGTAAAAGTTCTGCACTCTAGCTTTAAATTAAACAAACGTCATCACAGGCTTTAATATATTTATAAATACACAATATTCTGTGCTGATGTTTTTTTTACTCGGTACATACTTAGCATAGATGTGGCCAATCAAAAAAACCTTTGCATAGTAGCTATTTCGGTAACATTAAAGCTATAGTGCTAACTGTGTTATATCAACACAGTCTCACTCCCTACTCGTCAAATGTATGACGCATGGTCAAGGACCCTGGCGTCAAGTTTCAACAAAATAGGGGTACCCTTGACGTTATTTTTCGACGAGGGGGTCCGTCAGATAGACATTCATGTTATTCCCTCACCGTCGGATATCGACGAAAGAAAGAAACAAGCCCCCCGCCCCTTAACTCGAAATCTGAGACAGTTATTGGTATTTTTAGCCCAATAACCGCTGTTTTAATCAACATTATTCACGAGATAGTATCATGGTTTATATGTATTTCTTTTTATGTTATTATTTCGGTATATTTCGGCCAGGGAAACTGGATTGCTTTTTTGTTGATTTATATTTTTTAAACTATAATGCTACATCTATCAACATTTATTTAGATGTTATCATGGTATTCATTTCTTTACTTTAATAATATTATTTCGGTCTTATTACCGGTGAAATATTACAGTATATGCTGTAAAACAGTAACCTGACTCCGCCAGATGGATTGCTTCGCATTTGCTTGGCATATCATAACTTTCCGTTGGAGAACTTTCGGGAAGGGGCGGAATACTGGTTATTTGATTGGATGAACCATCTGTCTATCACCTATGTTAGTGATAGACGGGCCAAATCAACCAATCAGATCCACGAAGCGTATGAAAATACAACCACAAGCCCGCCCCTGCTGCTGCAGGCAAAGCATAGCTCGTAAGCTCAACATGCAAGCAACATGTCGGTAAAGGATATTTGCCGTTTGTGTAACGAGAATTTAGGAATAAAAGGCACCATTTCAGGTTCCCGGACCATATTCCAAAAGAAGGATCCAAGAGAAAAAAAGCATTAGCGAGCGGCTAACAGAATTAGGGCTACCGCTGGCTGATAATACTGGTTAGCTGATTGGATAAACCATCGGTCTATCACCACCTAACCCACCTCAAAACCAACGCTGATTGGCCCGGTCGTTTGGCTAACGGCTCCAAATTTTCTCTGCCTCAAGATGCCAGACTGATCTGCGAGTGGAAAACTGGAGCTCGCGAGATCAGGACGGTCTCACGAGGCTAGTAAAACAGAACATTACAATATGATCCGAGCAGGAAGCATTCAAAGCCGATAGGCCTATCCCACAATGCAATGCGGCCATTCATTTCAAAGAATCGGGCAGCGATCAGCTGGTCTTTAACGCTTCAATATACATATATACAGTCTGTGATTGTGTCACCAGCAACAACACGTTGCTCAGTTTTGTTCCAGTAAGTTATGAACCATAATAACGTTTAAACGAATCCGCGGAAAACTCCGGAAGTGACGTAGTACGTCCCGCTCGGCGGATACGAAGATAAAAATATATAGGCCTAACATTCGTAATATTGATTTTTTTTTCTAATGTTGTATTTGAGGACTTAAACAATAAAGATAGTTATAATATTAAAATACAGTTTCATGTATTTGTCTACGTTTAAACGAATCCGCGGAAGTGACGTGGAAATTCCACATCTCGTCTGTGAAAGAATGTTCCACGTTGTACGTGAGAATTTACACAATAAAATACTAATAATGAAAAAATTGTGTTTTATATTTAGCACTTTGATTTGCCTTATATATACTATATAAAAAACCTACAGTTGAGTGTTTAGAAATACAGCCTAATGGCTTGTTTGACTAATTTGCATTTGTTTTGAATTGTACTGTTGTGAAAAACAATAAACTATATACAATGAGAAGCATTTTTTATTTTATTTTCCATACATAGTTATTTAAAAACGCAATTTTCTAATTTTGCAGTTGATGAATATTAATAGCAAAGACTAAAGGGGAAAAACATGAGTATATTTATGTGTGGGACTTAGTTTGATTTAAAATCACACTGCATTATTAGTTGTTTTAAATAAATTACTTTTTTGAAATATCAATTTATGGTAGGCCTAACATATTCATTATTATATTCAGAAGATGATCCTCATATCAATCACCGTGGTTACAGCTTGTAGACATCCTAACCTTTGTAGCCTTTACTGAGACTACCTTTTCAAAATTAAGACGGGACTAGTTTTAAGAAGCATTTTCAGGAAATTAAAAGGATAAGCAGATTGTTACCGAGGTTTTTGTTCACTGAGTAAGATGTATATAGCTTTGTTTGGGTATGTATACATATACAACATTTGTATATATATGGCATTTTTCAGAGCAGTGGTTCCCAACTTTTTTTCCTTGGTGCCCCCCCCCTACTCATGTCTAAGAAAAGCTGACCCCCCTCTCCCCCCCCCCCCCCTTGAAACTGAAGTTGAGGTAACTCTCGAGATAGAGCTGGGTCAGAGGATATCAGAGGTCATAAATGATGAACCAATACATCGGCTCTGCTCCTATAGGCCCAATGGTGTTCATATGGACAACGTGCACCTTTGGCTGGAAGGCCCGTGTTGAAAGTGTGTGTTATCATTTAGAGCAGACACCCACGGTGAATCAGATGGTTTATGTTATACAAGGCTGCATTACAGAGAATTTTATTATGACTCTCATGAAGGTTGTGTAGAGGAATAGAAACCAGTCTCTCCAGGCAAGCACACAGAATATGGTCTGCTCTATCTTTATTCTCCATGCCAAGTATGAGCTCTTATCCTCTGGCAGAAGATATGGGTAAACTTAACATTTCTAAACTATAAAAACGTTGATGATGATATAGGCCTAATTTGGACCTACCTCAATTAAAACTTTAAATAATGTTGCTTGAGATTGAGGGTGTGCAATAGCTTCATGATATGAAGCATGGTTGTGTTGCTCTTGTCACTGTTTGTGAAAGATGAGCAATAGATTGTTGCTGTGTGATGTGCTTCAGTCTAGCCTATATCACTTTTTTTCATGTTGTTTTTATTTTAAGTATGTCAGCTGTATGATAAAACAATATGTCAAGTGTTATTTGTGAAGCATTTGAACTCAAGGCAAATATCCCTCTGGGGACAATAAAGTATCTCCTGCTAAGTGGTCTCCATGATGTGTAAAAATTAAAACGTTGTTGTAGGACTATAGCAAACACATCGTTGGAAAGGTCTCAACCTGGAGAGGAACATATGTCAGTCTGAAGAGGATACATTACTCCTGCTTTGAAATATTGACCTCTGAACCTTGAAGCCAGTACATGTATGAAGGCCTGTCATTTAGCAACAGAAGGTGCTACACACATAAAACCAGCTGTTATAGAAAGCTCTGGACCTCATCTGTCATGTAGATATGGTCACCAAATTACCTATTGTAAGCACTGTCAAATATGGTAATAAGCTATTTTCACCGATTTAACGATTCAATTTTTAAAATCTGATGACACCAGTGTGTTCTCCATCCCAAAAAACCCCAGGGTTTATCCAAAATTATACACTGCCAACTTCTACTTATGAGAAATATACCAATATACTTTAAAACTACAACTCCCATAAGAAACGCCACAGAAGCTGTTACAAAGCTTGAGCACTTGTAGTTCTTCCGGGATGGGTGGGGGGACTCGTTCGGCTCCTCTTTCTGCTGTCTGACGTGAAATGGCTTGATTCCATTTCAGATTGAGGCCGCCCGCCGGCCAGCCGAGCACACAATATATGAGACAAATACATGAAACTGTATTTTATTATTATAACTATCTTTATTGTTTAACTCCTCAAATACAACGTTAGAAAAAAACATCAATATTACGAATATTATATATTTTTATCTTCGTATCCGCTGAGCGGGACGTACTACGTCACTTCCGGAGTTTTCCGCGGATTCGTTTAAACGTTATTATGGTTCATAACTTACTGGAACAAAACTGAGGCAACGTGTTGTTGCTGGTGACACAATCACTGACTGTATATATGTATATTGAAGCGATCCTGGCGTTGACCAGCTGATCGCTTCCCGATTTTTTGAAATGAATGGCCGCATTGCATTGGGGGATAGGCCCAAGGGGGTAAGCTTGGCTTCAGAACTCGAGCCATCATGGCGCCATTTTGTTGCTAACTGGCCATCACCTCCTGTTAGCATTCCGCTGACCGCCATTTTTTTTTTACGTCACTTGACTGCGAATAACTTTACATCTGAAGCGTTTAAAGACTCTATTTGTCCGTTGTTTAGTTCCAAAGAAACACGACAATGTATAAAAGGCTCCATTACCTTGTACCTCACGTTATGGCTCCGTAGCAGACGTTTTTGTAAAAATAGGCTAACGATTGTGTCATAACCAAGTGACTTACTGTCGCATAGTAGAGGAATTACCGTATAGTACAGGAGAAGCTCGCAGGCAGTTTCGACTTACATGAGATGTTTAGGTTTAATTACTAATGTTAACTAGCATGTTAGTGATCAATAATTAGCCTGTGCCCATGTTATCTCCTTACATACACCTACAGTCTCCGTATCTGTAAGATTGGGAATGATTGAGATTTCTCTCGGCACAGCTACCAGAAGACTTACAACTTTCAGACACGTTGCTCACGTCACATTCTCTCAGTTGGAGGCTGCGCAGTAAAGCTGGCCATCACCGGAAAAGTGCTTCTAATAGCCTTCACTGGTCTCCGTCCAGAGCAACGGGGTCTATTGGTCCATTATATACTGTCTATGGATAGGCCTATCGGCTTTGAATGCTTCCTGCTCGGATCATATCGTAATGTTCTGTATTAGCCTATACTGTAATATTTCACCGGTAATAAGACCGACATAATATTATTAAAGTAAAGAAATGAATACAATGATAACATCTAAATAAATGTTGATAGATGTAGCATTATAGTTTAAAAAATATAAATCAACAAAAAAGCAATCCAGTTTCCCTGGCCGAAATATACCAAAATAATAACATAAAAAGAAATACATATAAACCATGATAATATCTCGTGAATAATGTTGATTAAAACAGCGGTTATTGGGCTAAAAATACCAATAACTGTCACAGATTTCGAGTTAAGGGGCGGGGGGCGTGTTTTTTTCTTTTGTCAATATCCGACGGTGAGGGAATAACATGAATGTCTATCTGTCAAAAAATAACGTCAAAGGTACCCTTATTTCGTTGAAACTTGACGCCAGGGTCCTTGACCATGCGTCATACATTTGACGAGTAGGGAGTGAGACTGTGTTGGTTATATTAATGAAAGTCTGTTACATTTTAGCCATTTCCAAATGAGTTGATACAAAGCTAATTGTATCAATAATAATCAGTAATGATGCTCAGAAACGGACGTTAGAGCCAACAGCAGCATCGCTGCATGTGCTCGTTAACACTACACTTGACAGCAGGTAACGTTAGCCTACCGTTAGCTAGCAGCTGGATTAAACACGGTTAAAATGCTGACAAATAAGGTTAAACGGTGTATAGTGTGACTGTTTAATAGTCTGCCACTTCTGTTGTCGGAAAAAACAACACATACGGTGTGTCTATTTGAAACATGCCTCACCCGCCTCGTGGTGCATTCACATTTATTGTAAAATACCCTTTTCCCATCTAGTGGCCAATCATTTCCTATTTCCCAAAACAACATGCCCATTATTTCAGACTTCAGACCACTCCAGCTATGTGCTGAATTCATTTTGAACCAAATCCATTGGGTGTTTTTTGTTTTAGCCGGGCACACAGCCAACCATGGAGCTTGTTAACAGGCAGGAGGCAGCAGGTTCACCTTTCCTTTATAGAAATACCTGGCCAACGTCACCAGTGCATCACATTACAGAACACAGAGAAACACAGAGCTGGTATCACTGCACACACATCTCTGCAGTCACACTGCAGGCGTGTCACACAAACAGTAATAATGACACGTTAGTTATTAACACACACACACACACACACACACACACACACACACACACACACTGACAAGGTTTCAGTCAAAGTTACACTCAGCCTATCACTGCATCACACACAAAGGACACCCCCAATGCAGAAAACGTAGTTGCCATAGCAATATACAGATTGCTTAGTCATTCTGAGAGAAGTTGAATGCGACTGTGTGCGACTGACTTAATAGCAGCTTCTGTGTCATTCTGCCATAAGGATTTTTCCACCTGATGTTTACTGGTGAGAGCATGTTTGGATGTGCATGTGTACATTTGTGTGTAAGCATTATTTGCATACATTCTATTTGGGCAAGACATAAACTCTGCTCTTAAGGTTGTAGCAGGAAAAGTGACACTGCTGACAGGGTGTGTGTGTGTGTGTGTGTAAGTGTGTGTGTATGTGTGTGTGTGTGTGTGTGTGTGTGTGTGTGTGTGTGTGTGCGTGTGTGTTTAGATGACGTAAATGAAAGAGATAAACACACTGATTCTCCCTATGATTCCACAGTAAGGAAGGTAGAGGATCTGAGCTGGTGAGAGACATAAAGAAACAGTCATATTAATGTCATAGTATTCTCTAATATGAATATTATGATTATATAATAAACCCTTGTGTCTAGAAAGCAGGTAAAATGCTTCAGACAGCCCAGTTACAATGCTCGAGAGTGAGAGATCGCAGGAGGGAAACGATGAGTGTCAGGAGAAACTATAAAATATGGTGAGTCACTGCTGACAGAGAAAGAGGCAGCATTCAAGCCAAGAGAGGGATTCTGATGGAGGTGTGGAGTTGTGTGGTGAGTAACAAGGTACTAGATGAAGAAACAGAGGTTGGCTGGCTGCCAGTCCAATCAGGACTGGTCCTGAGGTTACACTGCAGGGTGGATCGAGATGTTATACAACCAGCTAGCTCTCCCTCCCCAGCTCTGACACCACAAATATTTTAACAGATCAATACCTGGATACAGGACAGTGGAGGAGGACTAATTTGGACTATAGCCTTACTAGCAGTGATGTACTGTAGTAGTAAATATACATGCCAATCAAAACAAAAGTGGCACATTTGAAATAAAGTGTAGTGGTAAACAGGGTTAAGATGCGTTTGGCATTCACCACAACCCTTATTATTAGGCCACATAACTAATTAATAATAGTACTGATGTGATTTTGATATGTAAGCTAAACAGAGTTCAAACTAGTAATGATACTCTCTCTATGAGCACTGCAGTACAGGACCAAAACACATGATGTGTCCATACATGGTATGATCTGTACAGCGGTTTTACTTCATGAACCAAAATAATTCTTGAAACTAGCGTTAATGCACTGAAGAGCTTACACAACCCCTCTGCTCAAACCCCGTTAGCAATTTTTTCAAAAATGTCATTGGTTCTAAGACTTTTACAGAGTATAAAATCTAACATACAAATTTGGAGCTTTTCAAATCATCATAATCATCTCAAACTTTCTACACTGCTCTCTCTGCCTCTGTATGATGTATTGCTGCTTTCTAAGCTGCTGTGTGATTCTGTTTACACAGACTGAGCCACCTCTGGAAACAATGACGCCTTAGCACCGGCTGCTGAACTTCATTAGCAGGTTATGTCATCCTCCAATAGTAATAATCTGAACTTGTTATAACAAGTTGTAACAGTAAGCTTTACTGGGGACCCGAAGAAACTAAGGAATGTTAAGAAGCATTCAGTAAGTTGTCTGTAAGATTTGAGTTTGGTTGTTTCTAGCGGCAGCTTTGGCAGTAAGATGCAGGCAGGTGCCGACTGTCTGATGTCGTAGATTGGCAGCTCTAACCTATGCGATGCTTTTACATCAGTGTTCGAACTATACCGTGGCCTTCGGGGGAGCCCACTTTTTTTTCCACGGGGTGGGTCGTGCGCTTGCGACTTACAATGACTTACAAAAATACATAACAGCTACAAGTGTATGCACTATACAGGATTTAACCTATCATACTTTATCGACAGGAATAGATAGATCAAATATCAAACAGCCAGCCACAAATAGTCGATAATCAAAGCATCAGGCTGTCTTTGAGATTTCACATGAACAACAGTTAAAGTTACTCAGGCTACCGAAGAATACCATAATTCCTCCGTTCAATTAGACCTTAGCGATGCAACCCAAGCTTTCATCCTTAACAAACAGCCATGTATACAGGCTCTTCCAGTCTCTCCACTGCTGGCTGTTCCAATTTAATGGGAGAGAGAGGAGCAAGAGGGGTTAGAATCATCTTCAGCCAGAGAGGACATTATTTCTTCAGCTTCTTCTTGTGTTGTCACCCCGGTGGGAGGTGTGCTCACAGGGCTTGCAGCAGGTGAATTAGTCGTGCTATTAACATCATCGCTACACAATTTCTTAGTAAAACCAAAATTAATTAAACTGCCTTGTTTTCTTTTTACCATGGCTATATGATGCTTACTGCAGAATGGATTTTAAGGACTTTGCGCGCCAATTAATGGCCTCCAACAATGATATTTTTTCTGCGAATCTTTGAGTTAACATGTAGCCTACTAAACATGAGTTGAATTTGCACCGCAGCGCCGCCACATTTGGTGTGGTGGTGAAGTGCAATCATGCTGCGTTCATGAGTGTAGGGTAAGCTCAGGTCTACGTCCGTAGTAGCCTATATTTTAATTTAACATCTTTAATGGTAAGAGATCGCACAGGGATGAAAAATGAGCATTGATTAAGATTAAATTACAATGCCACATATGGCAGACACCTTCAGATATGAGAGACCCCCTCAGATTTTTGACTTTGGTGCTTTCATGGGAGCCAGTCCTCACTCTATGGGAGCTCGGCTCCCTCTGGCTCCCACGTAATTTGAACACTGTTTTACTTGCTCCACTGATAACAATAAGCTGTGGAGATGATAGAGCCGGGGACGCAGCAGCTAGCTAACAAGGCTAGTCGTGCTAACACGGTCAACAGTGCTAACGCAGCTAGCGGGATTACTTACCGAGGCTATCGGGGAGGCGTGGTGTTTTCCACAGTAAAGCTGTCTCATCTGCACTAGCACTGTTGCCCATATTAGCTTGGTTAGCCATGTAGCGTTAGCATTCAATCTAACCAATGTGAAACAAACTCCCTACTAGCCACTGAGGCAGAAAAACTCTTGAGGCCATACAAAGTTTACGCACTTTATTAATAAAATAAGGGGGTTGTTCGTGGTGCTGCTGCCTTCTCCCAAAGGTAGTGGCATGAGCTGGCCCAAAGCCCAGGGTGGGAAAGGGTGAGCAGGTCCGTGATGGCAAGTGGCAGTATACCCGATCTCTCCATGGGCTAGCGGTGCTGCCGTAAAACGGCCCATATTTGAACTCTACATAGTTGATATCTCGCATAAAAAAGTCTCAGAAGTGAATTTAGTGGTAAAACAGCAGATCTGCCCGACCTATTCAGAAGACTAACTGACCTCAGATCAGATAGCGGCCTAGTATGTACATTTTGGGGCGTTACAAAGATAGGTAGAGCCAAATGAGGAGGATTTGAGAAGTTGACGTCAACTTTTAGCTTTGTTCAGATTCGCCCGTTTTCAGAGGCAGTTTCAAATTGTGAGATTTGCAGAAGAAAGAAATGTCAATGGGATTTTGAGGTTCTATGTATGTCCTATTTACCCTCCAAACTGTTGTTATTCAACTATGACAGGGTAAAATCGGTTTTGCATTCTATCAACCCTTTAAAATGCATTGTTTCTCTTGACTAGCTCTTCATTAGTAATATGGATTTGACAAAAAAAAATATTTTAAGCATTTAATATAAGTCTGCAATGGCCTATATGTTAAGTCGCATTAAAACAAAGACACCTTTAAACCTTCCGCATGCAGTTCAGTGAAACAATGCTCCAACTGTACATTGTGAAGCGACTTAGTTACATGTGCAATCTTCTCAAAAAGCACTTGGATACCGTTTTCAGCACCATCTTCAAGCACTAGCCTACAGAGGAAAGAGTACAAGACTGTTTTATATCTTCGGTTTGGCCACAGCACTTTCACCTTGGCAATTATTGGAATTTGTGCTGGACTTTATATAAACTTCTCAGCACTGAAACATGGTAAGCTACAGGCAACTGGTTTAAACAGGCTACTCCAAAAATTAACATGACTTCCAAATGCAGTCTCATTTACAAAAAAGGCATTTACTACAGTATAATAGAAAAGAATCGTAATTACTATAAATGAATGTAGTTCGATGACACATATTGCCTTGTTTTGCACCAGCCAACCTCTCAAAGTGCACGGAACACTTGCATTCCAAAGGACCTATGCCCCAGAACACACACACACACACACACACACACACACACACACACACACAAACACAGTGGAAAACACACACACGTGCTAATCCCGTGCATAACTGTAGCCACATACATTACTTACTCTTCCGTCTCCTTCTTCTCAGGCTTAAAAAAACCCATCCAGCTAATAATTATGGAAGATCGCTCACACTCCTTGCTTCAGACTGGCATGTACTTGGCTGGCTGTCCACCTCCACACAGTCCTCGCTGCACTGCAAGTTCATGACTGCGTCGTATTTTATCCCATCACTGCTGTGTGTGTGTGTGTGTGTGTGTGTGTGTGTGTGTGTGTGTGTGTGTGTGTGTGTGTGTGTGTGTGTGTGTGTGTGTGTGTGTGAGCACAGGCGAGGTAAGACTACGCAGGCTCTGATGGTGGTCGAGAGAGGGAGGAGACAGAGAGAGAGAGAGAGAGAGAGAGGGGGGGATACACACACCTCCCCTTTTGGTTCTGAAACACGAGTATGCTGCTCAGTGCTGCAGTAACAAGAAAGACACACTTTCTTCAAGGTCTAGTTTGGGAGGGGATAGTCAGTCCTATGTCTGTTACAGAGTTTTACTGAGGAAACAAAGAGGCAGTTTTTGGACTGAAGAGGTAAGGGCAATGAGAGTAATGAAAAAGTAACCCATACATTCGGATGAAGAGGAATGGAGGAGGAGAAGTAGAGGGAGGAGTAGAATCAAATGAAAGGAACAATCCAAGTAAAATGACAGAAAACGAACTAAACTGCTAGTGGTATGTTGACAGACCATTACAGTCTAAAACTCAAACGCGCCTCTCTGGGGCCCCCCAAAGAGGATTTTAGCCAGCGGCAGAAAGAAATTAACAAGCGCCAAATCTAGGGTGACCAGATTTCCCGGAGCTAAAACCGTGACACTTGACCGTAGTGCTTGTGCACGCGCACACGCTTTTTAACGTGAACATGTGCCAGCCCAGGTCAGACATATACACAGACAGTAACTTCATTATTTTTATCGTAGGCTCCTCATCTAATAATAAGTCTTTTTTTCCGGTAAAATTAACAAAAACAGCCTTTTTCAGTTTAGTGTGAGATTTATGTTGAGATCTTTTCTAAAAAAGTGTTATTTATTCCAATAACACCAAAAGAACTAAAATGATTTATTGAAAGCATTGAAAGAGCATTAAACACTTCATTTCCTGCATTCTGGTGAATTTGTATGCACCTATTTCTAGCTTTTTCTGAATCAATGTATGCTGCAAATATCTTTATGTGAAGAGAAACATAGATTACAATCCAAACATAATGGAATATATTGAAGTAGGCATTCTGTATTGTTTTCAATATTTATTCTCCTTTGGATCGAGTTTTCTAAATGTATCTGAGCCAGCACACATGTAGCCGAGGCATCACACTCCTCCCTCCTGTTTTGCGTCTTTTGTTGTTAATGTATTAAACCCCTGGACTGTAATATGTCAGATGTGTTTGAGCAATGTCCAAAACTTTGTGCACATTCAAAATAATAAAAATAAAATAGTGATATTTTGAGAAAAATGAAGTTATAATAGGCTATTACAAGAATAATTTCTTTTGTCGACAGGCTTTTGTCGGGACTCAGGACATGCAATTCAAAATCGGGACTGTCCCGGTCAAACCGGGACGTCTGGTCACCCTAGCCAAAACGTCTGATATTAAGCAACCATCCACAGACGCTATATTTTACACATGCGGCTGACGCTGAACGCTCTGCTGTGAAGCTAGCGCTAATGGGATCTCTGTTTGCAGAGGCTGTACTGGACTCTCCCAGTGACCATGCTGCCACGGGGGACCGGCGAAGCCAAGAAGCCGCTGCTGATGGGTGCAGAGCTCTGCCGGAGCTCCAACTGCTGTCTGTCCACGCGGTGGGCTGTGCTGACGTTTATCAGTATTACATTTTCACTATTTTAGTGATTTAAAAGCAACCTGTTTCTTGCAGATTGTCAAGTCACTGAGAATACAGCTATTAGAAGGTAATATATGAAGTCAAAGCTAACTCTGACAGCTGTAGGGCAGCTAACAAACTTTAGCTGTCTCAATGAAGCTCCAGCTAAGATCCTATAACTCGCGACGCAGTTAAGAAACCAGAACGAGCTAACTAATGATAACATAAGCATTTTAGCTCGGTGGATGTCAATTTTAAAGTCATGTTAAAACTATTTCCCATCCTTCTTCCGATTTCCAGCCGCAGCCTGTCACTCCCCCTGTACTAACGTTACTCGGTAAGTAATGTTAGCTCACAATGCCTTGTGTTTCTCATTCCCGTAACTTATTGTTCATCAGACATGACATGAGAAGAGGGAGATAAGTATTTCAAAAAAACAAAGTCACTGTAATAGTATGAATTGTAGTTGAAACATGGCTGGCAATGCATGACGTCCAATTTAGTGGACAGATGATTAATCATAATTTCCTCCCAGCAGAAAATCAATACTTGGAAAATTCCACAACTTCTTAGGTATTACTTGATGTTAAAACATAAATTTTACTTGCAAGGGGCTCCTACAAAAGAAGGATTGGCAGGATTTTTCTCAGCATGTCTGTCTGTCGGCCATCTTGGATTTGTGAAATTTGTGTGGCACTTACAGCACCTGGCCAGTAGGTGGTATTTAAATTACAAAAAAACAACAGAGATGATTTCTAGTCTTTCCCTGTTTAGTCAGCCAGCCAATGTGGGCTTCGAAAGATTGTGGGATGTCCCAAACTGAATAATTAACGCAAATATACATCAAACTGCTTTGCTAGCTCAATCTTGTTGTAACTATGGTTAGTTACAAGTTGGTTGGTACCTTACACCAAACAACTTTTTAAGCGATTCTATTGTCGCAGACTTCCAATATCGGAACAAAATCATGAGAGTCTTGCTAGAGTCTTGCTAGAGTTGGGGTTAGGGTTGGTTACCAAACCCGGTACTTTTACCGGTACCGACCGAATCACATCGGTACTACTGAGTATTGGTTCAGGTAAAATCAAGCCAAATTTCAGTACCTGAGAGTAAGCGCAAGCTTATCTGTCCTCTCTGCATGTTGACAGAGAGCAGAGGTCCGACACACACGCATGTGCAGAGGTGCGGACGGAGCAACGTCGGCTCTGCAGTTTTGTTGAAGTCACAGAGAGTCATGGCAATGCCGATAAAGTGGTTTCAAGTGTGGTTACAGTTTTTCAAAACTTCACTCAGACACCTTTCACCGTGATATGATATTAATAGCGAGCCCGAAAGCGGTCGCGGTGCTGTTGACATTACACTTCTTATGATACGAGCAGGCACAACGGTGGTTCAGGTGGCCCTGGGGACTGAGGTTTGAGGGAAAACCTCAGTTTATTTCTACAGCAACTTTCAGCAACAAGCCAATTCAAAGTGCTTTACATGAATCATTAAAGAGCAATTCAAAATGGCCATGATTAAAATAAAACAAGCTAAAATATAATAATATACAAATACAACAATAAAAGTTACAGTGAGTAAGAAATTTATAATTATTCAATTTATTTTATATATATTTAAATATTTTTTTGTAATTACAGAGGAAAAGTACCGAAAAAAGTACCGTTGGGTACCGGAACCGAATTCCAGGTACCGGTATCGGTAGTGGTATTAGTTCAGATGCGAAAAGGACCCAACCCTAGTTGGGGTACGCTCCCATCTTCTTAATCGTTTGGTGTAAGGTCATAAAACTCACTCAATTTGATATTATCGTAAGTTTTAAGTCTTGGTAGTGAAGTTAAATCCTGTGAACATTGTCAACAACCAATGGGTGCGCTCCCTCCAGCAACAAACATGAGCAGCAAACGGCTAGAGCCAGTGTTGTTAATGATTGCTATGGTGCGCAAAGCTAAATGCTAAAGACGGAAAGTTGCCGATTTTCAACCCTCATTCAACGGGAGTTTTACCGCCGGATAAACGCGGACCTCCGGGTACTGCCGCCATTCATCTGCATGTACAGCAGAACAGAAAATCTGCAAACTTTCCCTTAAGTTCTTGCAATGTGTGACTAGTGGCAAGATCCCCAGACTTTACATATTATAGCAGTCTTTCACGTTAAGATGAATGTATTTAGACGGAGGTGGTGTCCGACTTTAGTCTGTTCAAAGTCTTCTAGCGTAAGGTAGGCATAAGATATCTGCTGAAAAACATTATTTTCCCATTGACATATTTAGCTTTTGTATGTCCGTGAAATTCACATGTTGCAGCTATTTTTAAGATAGCGCCGAGTCAGTGCCATGTCATTTCTCCGACGTAAATTGTTCCGACCTCTCAATAACATGAAAAATACCCTTTGGTCCTACAGCCCACTAGTCCAACGTCCACCAGCGATATTACGAATCCCACTATGGCCACGCCAAGACCCGCCCTTCAATAGTATTTATTGGCCAGGCGGCAATGCTTACGCAAGGCAACGTAACCCCATTTGTACAGGTCCTATCCCCTAACCAATCGGCTATCCTAACCTTAACCACTCAAGGTCAAATGCATAACCCTAACAATCAAGCTGCTTCGTAGGGCAGGTCTTGGTGTGGCCATAGTGGGATTCATAATTTCGCCACCAAAGGGACGTCGGGCTAGTGGGCTGTAGGACCAAAGGGAATTTTTCGGGTTATTGAGAGGTCAGAACAATGGAGCGTCAGAGAAATGGGCAGTCCCCGCCAAGTCACAGGCACAGCTGATCCAAACATTTTCAGTGAAAGTTAACTTCAGAGCATTATGATAAATAAGTCGTTTAATCGAATCAATCACATTGAGTAAATTAGTTGGAGAGCTTTTGTGTGTTCCACTGTGGTTCCTGTGGTGGGGGATGTTACCGCCTTTGACTCTTTTCCTGCTTCCAACATTAGCTACTTGATTGTTGGATATACCAAATTTACTTTTCTTCACTTTCCTGGAGCATGAGCGGATAGCTGAAAGGAACATCACGACTGTTGTGTGGAATAAGGTTGGCGAAAAAAAGGCTATATAGTCTATTTTTTTGCTAAGAGGAAACTCAACAAAAAGCCATTTGCCAACACTAAATGTCAAACAAAAGACAGACACTATATAGTATTAAGTTGCTGTGAGCTGTAGCCTACATTCACCCCTTCTAACCAGAGGCAGAATATAAAGTAATCTCAGAGATTATTCCTTTCCCAGCGCTGTGCAATGCGAGAAAATCTCAGAGCTGAACCGGGCAGACACAGCACTTTTCATCAGACTCACCCAGGTTAAGTATACTGCTTACTAATAACATTACTGTTGCCAAAATACCCCTGTGAATCAAATCCCCTACTTCACTGTTAACTGTCAAGCCACTAAACATGTATGGAAATTAACACCTCTGCTGAAGTGTTAAATTCGTTAATGATCATACGACACATCTCTCTCTCTCTCTCTTTCTCTCTCTCTCTCTGCACACACACACACACACACACACACACACACACACACACACACACACACCGGTTCTGGTGGTTGATTAACACAGATATGTGCTGATTAGCTCTCATAATGAGCCAGGTGGGTAGCACACTGCCATGAGTCCATGAGGCTAATGTCTGGTTACTCCACATTGTCATTGTGATATTTTGTGATTACATTCTGAATCTGCAACATTCTCTGTCAGATAAATCAGTAAGTTAGTAGTAGTGTCAAATAATTTATAATTTAAATGATTTATTTGGTAAGTAACCATGTAATAAGCCCTTCAGGCTGATTTGTGTAAACAGCTCATTTGCTGCTCAAGATCTGACCATAGTCCTGAAGCAAAATGCTGAAATGAATGCACGAGGGTTATGTTACATGTGCAATTTCTGTCTGATGTATGCTATGTCATGCAGTGTGACACCTCTGCTGTTTGGGTTTAGTTGTGGCCCACTCACTTTTGTACTGGCCCACCCAAAATACATTTTATGTACGCCACTGCCCATGCAACCCAGTCTCACGGAACTTTGTGAAATGTTCACATAATTCAATCTATTGATTCCTGTATGTTTATCTTGTTTTTTTCGTGATGGCATAACTTACTGGAACAAAACTGAGCGACGTGTTGTTGCTGCTGACAAAACCACTGATTAAATATGTACATTGAAAAGATACTGCCATTAAAGACCCGCTGATTGCTGTCCAAGAATGCGCCCCGCTCGGTCCATATCATAATGTTTTGTCTTAAAGCATACTGTAATATTTCACCGGTAATAAGTCCGAAATAATATTAATAAAATATAGAAATGAATACCATTGAAAACATCTAAATAAAGTCCAACTGGCAGAAAGAATCGCGCTGTGATCACGAAAGATGCTTCCCATGAAAAACATTAGTTTAAAAAAACGTTCTGACCATCAAGATAAACATGTAACCAAATCAATAGATTAAAGGGGTGATAGAATGCAAAACCGATTTTACCCTGTCATAGTTGAATAACGACAGTTCGGTGGGTAAATAGGACATACATAGAAGCTCAAAGTCCCATTGACACCCCTCTACTATGAAAATCTCATATTTTGAAACTGCCGCTGAAAACGGGCAAATCTCAACAAAGCTAGTTGCTTACGTAAGCATCTCAAAATCCGGAACCTTAAGAGTCACACCCCAACATTTACATAGGCTACACAACTGACCTGAGATCAGGTAGTCTTCTGAATCTAGGTCGCGCAGATCTCTGCTATTCCATTACAAAATTCACTTCTGAAACTTTTTTATGCGAGAAATCAACTATGTAAAGCTCAAATATGGGCCATTTTACGAAAATGGATGGCTAATTGCAAATTTTGTCCGACTGTGTGTCGGAATTTAGCGGCCGGTGCTGCCTGTGTTGTTGCCTCGCCGCTCCGGCCTGCATTCCTTCACAGAACCCGGCCTGCTCTGAGCTCAATTGAGCTCCGTTACGGCTGGCAGCCCACAGCACTCCATACCCGCGCAAAGTCACAGTTTTTTGGCTAATGGACTACTAAACGCCGCTGCTCTGACAGAGCTCCAGGGCCTGCAGCTCCCCTCTTCCTGCTAGCTAAATGCCCGGTGTGTGTGAGTGAGAGCGCGGTCAGCGAGCTTGTTACACCAGCAATCTGTTACCACAGGTTCCAGTTAATCTTTTAATGTGTGTAATTATAATGTGTTGAGTTATTTAAACAAACGATTGGGGAAATAAACGCCGCTTGTCCACGAGTCTCATTGATAGAGCCTGCGGCTGGATGGAGCTCTATCAATGAGAGTTAGCTCCTCTTAGAATTCCTCTGAAATTCACAAATATTCAGTAACTTGAAATTGGACACCGTTGTTAGCTTTATACGACCTTTAAGGAGATGTTGTATAAGTGGCGTGATGAAATTCAAACTGTAAATATACACAAATTATGCCGAAAATGAAGCTAACTATCCATGATTTGCAGCTAGCTACACATAGATAGGATTGAAGGGACAGTCATAGCTAACGAAACCCCTAGTAGTTACTGTTCACAAAAAATAATTAACTTGAAATCGGACACCGTTGTTAGCTTTATAAGACCTTTAGAGATATGTTGTATAAGTGGCGTGACAAAATTCAAACTGTAAATATAGCTACTCTAGTTATGCCGGCAGCTGACAGCCAGCCAAGATTAACTGGAACTGTTGTAAGAGATTGCTGGTGTAACAAGCTCGCTGACCGCGCTATCACTCTCACACGGGCCATTTAGCTAGCAGGAAGAGGGGAGCTGCAGGCCCTGGAGCTCTGTCAGGGCAGAGGCGTTTGGTCCATTAACCCCAAAAACGGTGACTTTGCGCGGGTATGGAGTGCTGTGGGCTGCCAGGCGTGACGGAGCTCCAGCTACCTCACAGCAGGCCGGGGTCTGTGGAGGAAGGCAGGCCGGGCAGTGAGGCAGCAACACAGGCAGCACCGGCAGCTGAACTCCGACACACAGTCTTACCAAATTTGCAATAAGCCATACATTTTTGTAAAACGTCCCATATTTGAGCTTTATATAGTTGATTTCTTGCTTAAGAAAGTCTCAGAAGTGTATTTAATAACGTAATAGCCCGACAAACAATGTATAACTTTGCAGTGAGACCTGCTGTCGAGTCTCTCATGTGATTCTATGTAGTTTGCTCAAACCAATCAGTGCGTAGCTCATTCTGAATATTCATGAGCATACCATATTTGGAAGAAAAGCTCTTGTTTCAAATAGAGCCATATTCACAGGGTAGTTAAGGGCCTAATAAAATAGCATTTGGGCAATTTTCAGCCCAACCAATGTTACATACCCCATTAGGAGACCTTAAGGAACAGTGTAAAATACCCTATATAATCATTCTATCACCCCTTTAAATTACATGAACATTTCACGAACTGCCGTGAGACTGGGTTGGCCCATTCCCCAAACCTGTTGCAATGATTATCAAAATTAAGAAAGCTCACTGTGGGAAATGTGGGAAAGGGTTTAGTGTTTAAGAGAATGTAAAAAAACCTAATGAACAATCAGAGAATGTTGAGGTTAAATCCCAGCAGTCACTATAAAGCACATGCTACAGCTTAGTGAAGAAAACAATGAAAACCTTTAACTTCACTCTGCATGTGGAAGGACAACAGCAACTGTGTAGGCTTAACTACATGTACATGCAATGCAGGTTTAATTGCATGTCGTTCAAGATTTACTTTGTGTCTATCTGAAATATCTCCTCAAGACAAAACCATGTGACTTTGACCCAAAGCCAAACACCAATTAAGAATCTAAAGAAATCTCCACATTTTCTCAGACTGTTTAACTGCAGAAGGGAATTAATTAATTAACGACATAATAATCTGATTAAACTTCTGATCTTTAAAAAAGGCCTTGAAGTATTCCACAAGTAAATCTAAAGGCAGATTTTTAAGCTTTTTAAGCCTGCAAAGGCTCAGAGGACAATACATGTGTCCAAACATGCACCATAAACACACACTTTGTATTTAGTAATTAATTAAACATTACATGTCTGTCATGTGTGCGTCTGACTTGTATTGACCCAGGAGAGAGCATTTCAAAAAGTGATGTTTCTGAATCTGTATGCTCACAACAACACTAGACAACCCATGGAGCAGTTTATATGAAGCACCTGGTCATTTACAACAGTACAGCTCCAAACATTTTGCATATCTATCTAATAAAGCGGGATACCTCTGTCAGTCCTTCCAAAAAAAATTTTTTTTTTTTTTTTTGTGATTGTTGCTGGCAAAAATCCTTGATTATGCGGCACGTTTTCTTAAAAAATACAATGGAATATGTGGGATATTTATGCAATTTTATGCGATGAAACTGCGGGAACTTGTAAAAATTGCGGGAACTTGTAAAAACTGCAGTTTGATGAAAATGACAAAAAAAAAGTGATTCCCCCAACACCGTGCTTTTCGATTATGTTCACGTCGCGTAATTACGTCACTTCATAACATCACTTCATAACATCACTTCATAACATCCCTTCATAATGTTCCCATGGCAACAGGGGAAAATGGCTGCTCTTGTGTGAAGTAAACGCAACATTTTCCAACTTTCTGTTAAGATATATGTGACTTTTTTGCAACGAAAATGCGGGGATTATGAAATCATGCAAGCCCTGCATATTTTGCGCGAAAATCTGCAATATATGGGGCGAAAGTGCGGTGTATTTGAAAAAATGCAGCCTCTGCATAAATATGCGGACTTTGGCTGATTATGCATTGAATTATGCGATCGCATAATCACGTTTTTCTGGAGGGACGGCTCTGTGTGTGTGTGTGTGTGTGTGTGTGTGTGTGTGTGTGTGTGTGTGTGTGTGTGTGTGTGTGTGTGTGTGTGCATATGTCTTTGAAATATCTCATGAACCATTTTTCCAATCTACTTCACACTTGGTTTTCTGGGTACCCAATGAACTTGGGGTTTGGATTTTGGAGCATTTGGACAGCATTGGATATTAAAAACTGTGAATCCATCTATCTATCTATAAATTGCAGGAACGTCTGTCTGTCTGTGTGGGTGTTATGCGCATATCTCTAGAACCGTTCGATGGATTTCACTGCACTAGTAAAACTAAACGGCCGAACAATAAACTGCTGGTGCAGCACGCAGCAGGCGGATGACACGCTCTGAACAGCAGCAGGGGTGGGGGAGGTTTACCGGCTTGGAATGCGGTTCACTTTTTTCTGCTGCTAACGTAACATGATTGCTGGATAAACCAAGCAAACTTTTCTTCACTTTCCTGGAGCACGGGCAGATAACTGACTGGAAAAATCGCAACTGTTGTGTTTTATAAGGTTGGAAAAAATTGCTTTTCCGTGTCTATAATTTTGCTAAGAGGAAACTCAATAAAAAGCCATTTGCCAACACTGAATATCAAACAAGCCAGACACTATATCGTATTAAGAGCTGTAGCCTACATTCACCACTTCTAAACAGAGAACATAACCTAATCTTGGAGCTTCCTCCACAACGCCCTGCTACACCCTGCTATGCCCTGCTACAACATGAACTACTACAACTGCTATTTCTAGTCATAGTTCCATTATCTTTATTGTTTCTATTATTGCCACTGTTCATCACACCCCCAACCGGCATCGTCAGACACCGCCTACCAAGGGCCTGGGTCTGTCCGAGGATTCTGCCTAAAAGGAAGTTTTTCCTTGCCACTGTTGCACTAAATACTTGCTCTTGGGGGAGTTATTGGAATTATTGGGTCTTTGTAAATTATAGTGTTTGAGATGACTCTTGTTATGATTTGATACTATAAATAAAATGTAGTTAAATTGAATGTTTAGAGGTAGAGTCAAGTAGAGTGAATCTTAACAAAAAGTGCTAAATGTGATAACATTGTAAACCAGTCATCATCATGCTACATCTGGAAAAAAAAGAAAGGTAATAAAAAAAGGAAAGAAAGGTAATAAATCTTAATAAGCTACAGTTTTGTGTAGTTGATAATTTTGTAGAGCAGACATTTCAGATTTTCAAATTAGAATATGCCAGTTAACCTTAGTGTTTGTGATGTTTTTATAGTTATCAAAAGAGGAAGAGAGAGGGAAAAATTGTGAAGCCCCCAATCAGCCAGCTGTCCAGAGCAGAACATAATAAAGTGAGGAAACAGTGGAAGGAAGATCAGAGAAGGCACAGGGAAAGGGCTATGGAGGAAATCTTAAATTGCACACCAGAGTCGCTGGATACAACTCCCATTGTAGCACCTGAGTCAGTGGATCCACCTCCCATAACACAGCTTCAGCCTGACCCCCTAACATTGATGCAAAAAAAACTGTTTAGATCAACAGCAACCAAGAGCATCTTCCACACCACTGAGAGCAAGCAGCTTCAGATGGAAAAGAGAGAGAGCAAAGTTGCGCCATGATATGAACATGATGAAAAGCGAAATGGAGGCTGCCAGAAAAGAAACCGAAAGATTTCAGAAACACCTGGAAAGAAAGTGCCAGGAATAGGAAAATGCTAAATCTACAAATCTCCGTGAACCATCACCTTATCGTGGTGGAGAGGTTTGTGTGTCTCTGTGAACCTGAGGGCTGTGTTGTCTGGAGCTTTGTGCTCCTGGTAGGGTCTCCCAAGGCAAAGTGGTCTCAGGTGAGGGGCCAGACAAAGAATGGTTCAAAAACCCGAATGCAAAAGCTAAGCAGAGATGGAGTGACCCTGCCCGGAGGAAGCCCGGGGCCCCCGTCTGGAGCCAGGCCCAGGCGGCGGGCTCGTCGGCGAAGTCTGGTGGCGGGTTTGCCACGGAGCCCGGCGGGCACAGCCCGAACAAGCTACGTGGCAACTCCCTCTCCATCCCATGGGCCCACCACCTGTGGGAGGAACCGTTGGGGTCGGGTGCGATGCCACATGGGTGGCAGTGAAGGTCAGGGGCCTCGGCGGACCAGACCCGGGCGGCAGACGCTGGCTCTGGGGACGTGGAACGTCACCTCTCTGTGGGGGAAGGAGCCGGAACTGGTGCGGGAGGTGGAGCGCTACCGGTTAGATCTGGTGGGGCTTACCTCTACGCACAGTCTTGGTTCTGGAACCATACTCCTGGATAGGGGTGGACTCTTTTCTTCTCCGGAGTTGCCCAGGGTGTGAGGCGCCCGGGCGGGTGTGGGGATACTCACAAGCCCCGGCTGAGCGCCGCTGTGTTGGAGTTTACCCCGTGGACGAGAGGGTCGCCTCCCTCGCCTGCGGGTTGTGGGGGAAAACTCTGACTGTTGTTTGTGCATATGCACCAAACAGGAGTTCGGAGTATTCAGCCTTCTTGGAGACCTTGACTGGAGTCCTGCATGGGGCTCCAGTGGGGACTCCATTGTTCTGCTGGGGGGACTTCAACGCACACGTGGGCAATGATGGAGACACCTGGAGGCGTGATTGGGAGGAACGGCCTCCCTGATCTAAACCAGAGTGGGTGTTTGTTGTTGGACTTCTGTGCTAGTCATGGATTGTCTATAACGAACACCATGTTCGAACATAGGGATGCTCATAAGTGTACCTGGTACCAGAGCACCCTAGGCCGAAGGTCAATGATCGATTTCATAATCGTTTCATCTGATCTGAGGCCGTATGTTTTGGACACTCGGGTGAAGAGAGGGGCAGAGCTGTCAACCGATCACCATCTGGTGGTGAGTTGGGTCAGGGGGTGGGGGAAGACTCTGGACAGACCTGGTAAGCCCAAACGTGTAGTGCGGGTAAATTGGGAACGTCTGGAGGAGGCCCCTGTCCAACAGACTTTCAACTCACACCTCCGGCGGAGCTTTTCGTGCATCCCTGTGGAGGCTGGGGGCATTGAACCCGAGTGGACAATGTTCAAAGTTTCCATTGCTGAAGCTGCGGCGAGGAGCTGTGGTCTTAGGGTCTTAGGTGCCTCAAGGGGCGGTAACCCACGAACACCGTGGTGGACACCGGTGGTCAGGGAAGCCGTCCGACTGAAGAAGGAGTCTTTCCGGGATATGTTATCCCGGAGGACTCCGGAGGCAGTTGCAGGGTACCGAAGGGCCCGAAGGGCTGCAGCCTCTGCCGTGAAAGAGGCAAAGCAGCGGGTGTGGGAGAAGTTTGGAGAAGACATGGAGAAGGACTTTCGGTCGGCACCAAAGTGCTTCTGGAAAACTGTTCGCCACCTCAGGAGGGGGAAGCGGGGAACCATCCAAGCTGTGTACAGTAAGGATGGGACACTGTTGACCTCAACTGAGGAGGTAATAGGGCGGTGGAAGGAGCACTTTGAGGAACTCCTGAATCCGACTAATCGCCCTCTATGTTAGAGGCAGAGCTGGAGGATAATGGGGGATTGTCGTCGATTTCCCAGGCGGAAGTCACTGATGTAGTCAAACAACTACACAGTGGCAAAGCCCCGGGATTGATGAGATCCGTCCAGAAATGCTCAAGGCTCTGGGTGTGGAGGGGCTGTCCTGGTTGACACGCCTTTTCAACATTGCGTGGAAGTTTGGGACGGTGCCAAAGGAGTGGCAGACTGGGGTGGTGGTTCCCCTTTTTAAAAGGGGGACCAGAGGGTGTGTGCCAATTATAGGGGTATCACACTTCTCAGCCTCCCTGGTAAAGTCTACTCCAAGGTGCTGGAAAGGAGGGTTCGGCCGATAGTCGAACCTCGGGTTGAGGAGGAACAATGCGGATTCCGTCCTGGTCGTGGAACAACGGACCAGCTCTTCACTCTCGCAAGGATCCTGGAGGGAGCCTGGGAGTATGCCCAACCGGTCTACATGTGTTTTGTGGATTTGGAGAAGGCGTATGACCGGGTCCCCGGGAGATACTGTGGGAGGTGCTGCGGGAGTATGGGGTGGGGGGGGTCTCTTCTCAGGGCCATCCAATCTCTGTACAACCAAAGCGAGAGCTGTGTCCGGGTTCTCGGTAGTAAGTCGGACTCGTTTCAGGTGAGGGTTGGCCTCCGCCAGGGCTGCGCTTTGTCACCAATCCTGTTTGTAGTATTTATGGACAGGATATCGAGGCGTAGTCGGGATGGGGAGGGTTTGCAGTTTGGTGGGCTGGGGATCTCATCGCTGCTCTTTGCAGATGATGTGGTCCTGATGGCATCATCGGCCTGCGACCTTCAGCACTCACTGGATCGGTTCGCAACCGAGTGTGAAGCGGTTGGGATGAGGATCAGCACCTCTAAATCTGAGGCCATGGTTCTCAGCAGGAAACCGATGGAATGCCTTCTCCAGGTAGGGAATGAGGCCTTACCCCAAGTGAAGGAGTTCAAGTACCTTGGGGTTGTGTTCGCGAGTGAGGGGACAATGGAGCGGGAGATTGGTCGGAGAATCGGGCGCAGCGGGTGCGGTATTGCATTCAATCTATCGCACCGTTGTGACGAAAAAGAGAGCTTAGCCAGAAGGCAAAGCTCTCGATCTACCGGTCAGTTTTAGTTCCTACCCTCACCTATGGTCATGAAGGCTGGGTCATGACCGAAAGAACGAGATCCAGGGTACAAGCGGCCGAAATGGGTTTCCTCAGGAGGGTGGCTGGCGTCTCCCTTAGAGATAGGGTGAGAAGCTCAGTCATCCGTGAGGAGCTCGGAGTAGAGCCGCTGCTCCTTTGCGTCGAAAGGAGCCAGTTGAGGTGGTTCGGGCATCTGGTAAGGATGCCCCCTGGGCGCCTCCCTAGGGAGGTGTTCCAGGCACGTCCAGCTGGGAGGAGGCCTCGGGGAAGACCCAGGACTAGGTGGAGGGATTATATCTCCAACCTGGCCTGGGAACGCCTCGGGATCCCCCAGTCGGAGCTGGTTAATGTTGCTCGGGAAAGGGAAGTTTGGGGTCCCCTGCTGGAACTGCTCCCCCCGCGACCCGACACCGGATAAGCGGACGAAGATGGATGGATGGATGGATAAATCTACAACAGAAGGAAACAGGGGTGCAGAAACTGGCTGTAGAAAGGTAAAAGAAAGTTGGCGAGTTCCTCTGTCATGATGAGAACAGTCGCTTGTTGCCAGGGAAAAAAGACACAGTGACAATGATTAAACAAATGTTTTTAAAACAAAAGAGGTGTGTTCTTGTTAAACCCCTAGCTGAACTCCATTTTTTTATTTTTTTTATTATTTAATTCTGAAATGGAAAGGTCCCACAGGCTCTCTTACAGACAATTTGTCAGATATTGTCCTTTCTATGTGACTCAGTCAAAAACGTCTGACAGGAACACTTGTGCCTGCATGGAACATGAGAATGTCAAACTGTTGTCTGAAAAACTGCAGCAGAAAGGTCTTCTGAAGACAACCAGTGTTTCTCAGCTGTTGTACGCAATTGTGTGCAATCCAGAGAACAAGGCCTGCATGTACTGAGTCTGTGCAAAATCCTGCTATGATGAAGTGGAAGTTTAAAAAACACAGACAGAACAGATGGTGACATGGTCTCAGTGGATAAAAGAACCTGTCAGAGAAGAGAAGATGACCTTTATGAACTTTGTCAAAGAGACACAGAATGGCACTTTCACTGATTTGTTGGAACTTTTTAATCGCAAGCTTGATGGCCTTGCGAAACACCACTTCAATTGGCTTCACCAGGTCAAAGGCATTGAAGGAAAGCCTGAGAGAGGATGAAATGGTCCTACATGTTGATTCTGCAGAAAACTTTGGCTGCAAACTGAACAGAGAAGTGCAAGCTTTTCACTTTGGTGGGAACAGAAGGCAGGCTACTGTCCACTCCTGTGTTGCCTCCGGCATGATGAGAGGGCTGTGTGGGCCCACCTTGAGCCTGTGATAAAAGATGTGTTGGGCAGTCAGAATCCATGTCCTACTACTCTCCATGTGCATGACCAAACTTTTACCTGCTGAGCACCATCCCCTTCCTTTCAATCAGGTTACTTGGAAGTTCTCTGAGAGGTCTCACAGGAAATGCGCACAAGATAGGGTTGGGGATGCTGTTAAAAGGATTGCTGACTCTTCTGTCAACAGGGGAGCAGACATTCAAACTCCTGAGGATTTTTACAGATTTTTTATGGAGAGACAGGCATCAAGTGAAGTAAAGTTCTCCTGGGTGTGTGAGGACCCAGGAGAATATTTGACGAAGCTGTTCCTGACGTCGTGCTCCTTGTAAAGGGAACTTTGGGAATACACCAGGGGCCTCATGTATAAACGTTGCGTACGCACGAAAAGCTTGCGTACGCTGGTTTTCACGGACACTTTGTGATGTATAAAAAACTAACTTGACATGAGAATGTGCGAGCCGTCACACAAACTGTTGAGCAGTTGTGAGAATGTGCGGACCGTCCACAAAGTCTTTTCTGGCTCTCTAACGTGGAGAATTCTAACTGAAAAGTGCCGAAAATCACTAAACATTACAAAATAAAGCTTCCACTACAGTTACTGGCATACGTCTGTGACGTTGTCTATGAAATACAGTACAGGCCAAAAGTTTGGACACACCTTCTCATTCAATGCGTTTCCTTTTTATTTTCATGACTATTTACATTGTAGATTCTCACTGAAGGCATCAAAACTATGAATGAACACATATGGAATTATGTACTTAACAAAAAAGTGTGAAATAACTGAAAACATGTCTTATATTTTAGATTCTTCAAAGTAGCCACCCTTTGTTTTTTTTATTAATAAGGGAAAAATATTCCACTAATTAACCCTGACAAAGCACACCTGTGAAGTGAAAACCATTTCAGGTGACTACCTCATGAAGCTCATTGAGAGAACACCAAGGGTTTGCAGAGTTATCAAAAAAAGCAAAGGGTGGCTACTTTGAAGAATCTAAAATATAAGACATGTTTTCAGTTATTTCACACTTTTTTAAGTACATAATTCCATATGTATTCATTCATAGTTTTGATGCCATCAGTGAGAATCTACAATGTAAATAGTCATGAAAATAAAGAAACACATTGAATGAGGTGTGTCCAAACTTTTGGCCTGTACTGTATATATCCGCTGATACTCCATAAAAGTTTGATCATATTATGTGGAAATTATTTCACATCTTTTACACAATCAACTGTTTAATTCACAGGCCACTTAATCTCTGTTAAACATGAGGACGGGAAATCAATGATAAATCCACTTAGAAAATACTTTTAGTCATCCTCTGTATTTCCCATAGATTAAATATTTACTGGCAACAAAAAGATCGGCACGGAAAATGCAATAGTGTCTGTGAGTCTTTAGTTGCTGAGGCTCAGACATCCATGGCATCCAGGAGGCGGGACGCACGGATCCATCTCCCCAGGAACAAACGCTGTGTCGGGTGGGCAAACTCATGTGATGCGTAATTGATCCCATGGATGATTTGAAGGTTATTAAGTGGACAAGGTGTACCCGGTCCTCCAAACACTGGGCCATCTTGACTGTCTTAATTCTGCACATATTTCTGTTACTGTAGTCCTATTTACTATTTCATTATTTCATCCATGCGTGGCACAGCGGATCCATGCGCACTGTCACCTGCCGTGGATACGCTGGCCTCATTAACCTTTCCTCCACTGAGTTGGATCTCCCTCGCGTCAGTTTCACTGAGCCTACTAACACGTAGAAAATGTATGGCATTACATCAGTGAGTTCAACTGCTTGTATTGCGTAATTTGGACTGACGCTGAGATGCATGTTCTTCTGTAACTGGTGTGGCGCTGCCGCTATTCTCTTGATTTCCACTTCGACATTAAACATTTTATTTCTGCCATTCACCACTCGGTCACCATTTGCCACTCTGGGCATTTTCTTTTATTGCTTATCCGAGATGACAAACCTCCAAACAGAACATTTGTTTCTCGCCTCCACCTCCGCGATCAGCACCTCAACCTCAGTCGGTGAAGTTTGTTTATTTTCGTCTGCAGCGGGATGACCCGTTGTGATTGGACAAAGAATGACGTCGGGGGCGCATTTATAGTAATTTCCATATTCATTTATGGGAGGCGGCAAGGCGGTGTCGGTCACTCATTCATGTGCGCTCAATTTCAGGTTGATTGTGATGTGTAAAGGAAAGGTGCGCAGGACCTGGCATACGCCCGGTTTTATACATGTGAATATTTCTGTGCATAGGTACTTTTCAAGTTTTGGCCGTACGCCATCTTCTGATATGAAAGATGCGCAATCTTTTATACATGAGGCCCCTAGTGATTTCATCAGAACCAGGAAAAATACTGCACCGAGAACTCTCCTGTTTCTGAGTGCCATAACACTAGGGCTGGGAGTAAACAATTATTTATTAAACATTTAATCAGGCGATTATTTTATTGATTAGTCGACTAATCTAACGACTAATTGGACGATTAATATAACAATTATTTTTCTGTTGCTTAATTAATAAAAACCATAATGTATCTCAAATAAATACCCAAAAAATCTTAATATACTTTATTAAACAACAGTTTTGCAAAGCAAAAAATCTTCTGCTTTACACAAAATAAAATAAAATAATTTTACTGTTATATATCTATACATAGATATACATCAAAATGAAAAGGCCAGCCTGTTTACTCTTGTACAGTACCAACATAACTCTCTTGTACAAAAAATTTAAAAGTTGTAGTACAAAAAAACACTGTGCAGTGCACAGTATAGACATTCCTGAGAGTGTTTAACACAATATAAAATCCCTATTTTCAGTTTTACAGTCCCAACATAAATCTCTCCTGTACAAAGCTACTAGGGTTGGGTACCGAACCCGGTACTTTTACCGGTACCGACCGAATAACGTCGGTACTACCAAGTATTGGTTCACGTAAAATCAAACGGTGCCTGATTTCGGTACCTGAGAGTAAGCGCAAGCTTATCTGTCCTCTCTGCACAGAGAACACAGGTCCGAGATACACGCGCGCAACTTTACTCCGTGCGGACGGAGTATACTCGAGTAAACTCAAGTAAACTACGTTGGCTCTGCAGTTTGGCTGAAGTCACAGTGAGTCACGGCGATGCCGATAAAGTGGTTTCAAGTATGGTTACAGTTTTTCAAAACATCACGCAGACAGCATTTTCTGCGATACGATATTAATAGCGAACCGAAAGCGGTGCTGTTGACATTACACTTCTTCTGACACAAGCAGGCACAACGGTGGTTTCTGTGCCCTGGGAACTAACTGACAGGCTAGGCAAGGCAACTTTATTTCTACAGCACCTTTCAGCTAGCCTCGTGAGACTGTCCTGATCTCGCGAGCTCCAGTTTTCCACTTGCAGATCAGTCTGGCATCTTGAGGCAGAGAAAATTTGGAGCCGTTAGCCAAACGACCGGGCCAATCAGCGTTGGTTTTGAGGTGGGTTAGGTGGTGATAGACAGATGGTTTATCCAATCAGCTAACCAGTATTTTCAGACAGCGGTAGCCCTAATTCTGTTAGCCGCTCACTAATGCTTTTTTTCTCTTGGATCCTTCTTTTGGAATATGGTCCGGGAACCTGAAATGGTGCTTTTTATTCCTAAATTCTCGTTACACAAACGGCAAATCTCTTTTACCGACATGTTGCTTGCATGCTGAGCTAACGAGCTATGCTTTGCCTGCAGCAGCAGGGGCGGGCTTGTGGTTGTATTTTCATACGCTTCGTGGATCTGATTGGTTGATTTGGCCCGTCTATCACCAACATAGGTGATAGACAGATGGTTCATCCAATCAGCTAACCAGTATTTCCGCCCCTTCCCAAAAGTTCTCCAACGGAAAGTTCCCAGATGGATATGCCGAGCAAATGCGAAGCAATCCATCTGGCGGAGTCAGGTTACCTTTCAGCAACAAGGCAATTCAAAGTGCTTTACATAAAACGTTAAAGAGCAGTTTAAAAACGGTCATGATGAAAATAAAACCGCTAAAATATAAAAATACAATAATACAAGAATAAAAGTTGAATAATTATTCAATTTAATAGGTTGTAGGGACGGGTTTGGGAGGAGAGAGGGAGGGGTTTTATTTTTGTTTAATTTCTGTCAGTGTAAAATATTCTAAATAAATAACATAATGTTCTAAGTAAATAGGTTTGGAATTATTTTTACAACAGAAATATTTTTTTTCGTAATTACAGAGGGAAAGTACCGAAAAAAGTACTGTTGTGTACCGGAACCAAATTTCAGGTACCGGTATCGGTAGTGGTATTGGTTCAGATGCGAAAGGTACCCAACCCTAAAAGCTACTGCAATTTGCTTGCTATCGTTAGCTAGATCTAGCAGCTGTGCACTTTGGTTGTGCTAGGCTCTCTGTGCAGTTTGTTCATGCTAGGTTAGTAGCTAACGTTCACGTTAGCTAACGTTAGCTAATATAGATAGCTGTGTTTCTGCAGCCATAAGTTAGCTACGATTCAAGCCAAGATTAGATGATAACTTATGTTAGCTAAACACAGCTGTCTAGGCACCGTTAGCTAGCTAACGTTAGCAACTAATCTAGCACAAACAAACTGCACGGAGAACTAAGATAGTTAGCTAGCACCAACGAATTGCGCAGAGCTCAAGCTACACAACACACTACGCAAACATGAAATTAATTTAGCCAACGTTAGTACTACATGTTATTGTTTCCTTGACAAGTGACAATGGGCTGCCTCCGTTTCAGATGCTTCCATATTGCTGTTGTGCTGGTGTGGTATGCCAACTCCATTTGGCAAAGACCGCAAATAACGACTAAATCTGAAGTATTCCCATACCTTCGATGATTTAGGGCGAGCTGTTTTTTTAGGACTTTTACTTTTATTGGCGCTTTTTGCAGGGCTTTGTTGGGAATTATGTGAGGAGGTTGCTGTTTTGTCCTCCATTCTGCAATGTTTTGATCTCCCACGTGTGTGTGGCGAGCTGTGGCGAAGCGTTGACACAAACAATATGACATTAACGTTTTTTTGACGTTGACGCGTCAACATCATCGACGCGTCGCTACAGGTCTACATAACACCACCAAGGTCAGCTTTCCAACACGCAGTCCCGAGGCAAGTGTCCAGGTTCTCTTTGGAAAGTTTGTTTTGGGGAAATATGAGGAGCAGCCATTTGTGGGGCAGGTTGGTGAGGAGATTGAGGTCAGCTGCATGCAGCAGTTGGGCAATAAAAATGTGTTTACTTGGCCACATCCTGCAGATGTGATATATTAATACCTAACCGATGTTCTCCAAGTGATATCAGAACCAGAGCCTCTTAATTCACAGCACACACGGCTTACCCATGCAGACTGGGCCAGCTTCAGTAGGCGCACCTAAAAATAAGAAATTACAGTGAAAACACACCGGATGCATATAGCATGCGTAGCATAGATAAATGCCTGATCCCGCGCCTGGCCATTCATCGCCAGTCACAAAGTGATCGCTGTTAAACATTTCTGAATGTCTTGTTAAGAAAAACTTTATTGTTGTTTGTTGTTAAAATATTATCCATGTTTATCTTGTGTCAGTTATATGTTCAATCCTGTTACTATTTGAGGGGATTAATGTTTTAAATTCTGAGTACTTTTGAAGCATGAATTTACATGTTTAAAATACATATTTTCAGTGGACCTAAGCAGATGTTTTTTTAACCAAACTAAAACATGACTGTCGTTCAACTGCAGTACAATTTAATTAGTTAATCAATTCTATTCATTGTAACCTATTCAGTTTCTACTGAATATGAAGTGTCATTTTTGTCAAGTAATGTCGCCAAACAATGTTGTTTCTGATCAGTTTAATATGGTTTACTTAAATGGACTGATAACCAGTTTTTAATCTTTACCAATTGTACTTTAATAGACTGTTAACCAAGACACCTATGATTTTCTTATTCTGTATTGCAAGAAAAATGCAATAATTCAACATATTTCTTGTCATTATGAATTTTGTCAGGCGGCGCAACCACATTGTCAGCTGGTGCAAAGTAAAATACTACTTTAAACCAAGAAATAGTAGATTCAAGTGAACATATGGTTAGAAAATGTGATGTACATAATTATTCTATAAAAAAATATACTTTTTAAATTTGTAAACTATTTATTCACATTTTAAATGTAAATTTGGAAAACCAAAATACCCACCCCATACAATAAAGTATGCATAAGTTTGTTTTAATACCAAGCTCAAATACAAAATAATAAGGTGTTAGGAACAGTAGACACTCTCAGGTATACTTACCAAAAAAAAGGAAGGAAGGAAGTGCGTTTTTTTGTTGTTTAAACTTTTGGTTGCGCCACCTGACATTTTTTGGGTGGTGAAATTGCAAATACGGTCTAAAAATGTATCAAAACCCCTGTAAATGTTGTGCAACCATTAAGACTTGTTTAAATTCCAAACAATTTATTCTGTCCATTTTTAAAGATTATTTTAAAAACACATTTTTAAAAGCCTTACTTGTCAATGACCCATCTGCAGAAAAACCTAACATTTTAGTCTAATTTGTTTAATATGTAAATAGTTATTTCTTCCTAAATTATCTGATAAGGTCATGTAGTCATTGTTTTTACCTTCATCTGACTAGTTTATTACTGAACCCATTATTACTGAATCAAGCCATCCCGTGTCGTGCAGTCACATCCTGTGCAACCCACCACCGCAAGTAAATTCTCAACCTGTGGGAAACCCTGGCCTGTAAAAACAGGGGGAGGGCTGGAGATCCGAAGAGTATAGCCTTTTGTGATTAGCTTCGATATCCATGTGTTTATGGGTAACAGGCTTTTCCACACTGCACAGCGCTCCGAGAGCAGGCGTGTGCATGTCTGTGTGTTGTCTTTTGACATAGCAGTGAGTATCTTGCCTTCCCCACCGCTGTATGAAGCGATTGTTTTTTTCTCACAAGCCATGGTAGGCAGAGTCGAAAGGGCGGCTACTGGACGATATGCTGGTGATGCATAGCGGGGTCAGCGACCGAAAATATGTAATCGGATCAGAGTGCCGGGCTTGGGGAGGAGCAGCAGGGGCTGCCAGGCACCTTATCCTCGAGCTGGCATCTTGGTGCCGATGTTGTTGCCAAGGCGCTGCTCAGAAGGTGTCTTTCCGCAGTCTCTGCGCTACCTAGGCTTGTGGCGGTCTAAAAGCACAGTCCAAACAACCCACCTGGGACTATGGGACCATCCAGGAGCTCATGTCTGCTATTGGCAGGAGCTGTGACATGTGCAGCCAGATGTCGTTAGCTCCGGGAGGGAGAGCCACAGGCTTACATGTGGTCGTTGCACGTGGTCGTTGAGGCGGGCATGGACCTGGTCCTGGGGAGATGGCGGTGGGGGCTTCCATCAGCCTTCGGAAGCAGGATGGAGGCCAGGCTCTGTTTCCGTGTCGCCTTGGACCCTTGTGAACGGCGCATAGCGTTGCTGTCTCCCCTGTTCGGAGAATGCCTAGTCAGCATCCTCACAGGTCGACCCAGCAGGGGGCCCACCTGATGCAGAGGAGAACGTCGCTGCTGCAGGGCTCCCACTCTGGAAACGGAGAGAGCCACAGTGGCGGGGCTCTGTAATCCATTTCTGTTTCGAGCTCCAATTCTTTCAATGGGGAGGAGGGACAGCAGCGGACTCTTGCCCGCCAAAGAGATCCCCTTCCAGGATGTCTGGGATTCACCGTGGTGGTATCCTGGCAGTCTGCCCGGCTGCCATCGCCGTCAACCTGAAGCGCCAAGCCTGTGACCGTAGCGTTCACATATACAAGCAGGTGCCATCTTGAAAAAACAGTCATGACCAGTCAAACGACGAATGCCGTGCTTGAGCTATGTTACCGGTTACTGGTTGCACGGCGTTCGTCGGTTTACATGTAGGGACCCTCATTATGCATGGAAGTGTGTTGCTATTTTGAGCCTTGTTAGTGTTAAAATAAACAAACATAATTTGTGTGTGTCATGTTAGCTTACATATCTCTACACAACAGTTGCATTTAAGCTACAGAAGTTAAAGGTGCGCAAAGCGATGTTGGGTGACGTTACTTCTTGTTGACGTTCAAAGTATTTTCAAACAAAACGAAGACTAGCTCGCTCCTCCCTCCTCCTCATCCCGTTCCCTCCCTTCTGTGCTTCAGTGCACAAACATCTAAGTAATTTTTGACTTGACATTACAATGTCCAATAGTTCCAGACTTTTCTTTGTGCTACAGGAAAGTTCTTTACTGCTTAGCAGCTAGAAAACTTTCACAGAAAATGTGCACCGAGATGCTTTTGTGTTTGAAAGATTATGTATTTTGGCCTATAAATGTCCTCAGGCCTGGACCCTGGAAATTTCGGGCAAATTGGATGTATACTAAAGTTACAACAACTTCTTTGTTCATCGATAAATGCTTAAAATGGCCACCACGCCATGCCCACATCATTGGACGAAAACTTTTCATCGTTAAGGTCTTAAGATGACACAGACCGAATTTGAAGTTGATCTGATGAAATCTCTCGGAGTAGTTAATTAAAGTATATCACCTTGACTTTTAGGCCTACTTCCTGTTGCCACTAGGGGGTGCTATGACTTTGAGTAAATATCGACCTTTATATGTCTTCAGGGTTGGACTCTAATGAATCCTGAAAAGTTTCGAGCCAATTGGACAATGTACACTCAAGTTACACCCATTTCCTATTTTGATGGCAAAACGCACAAAATGGCCGCCTCGCCACGGCCATGCCCTTTTAGTAAGTTTTCATCTCTAAGGTCTTGAGATGCAACAGTCTCACTCCCTACTCGTCAAATGTATGACGCATGGTCAAGGACCCTGGCGTCAATCCTAATCCGCGGAAAACTCCGGAAGTGACGTAGTACGTCCCGCTCAGCGGATACGAAGATAAAAATATATAGGCCTAACATATATAACCATGATACTATCTTGTGACTAATGTAGATTAAAACAGCGGTTATTGGGCTAAAAATACCAATAACTGTCACAGATTTCGAGTTAAGGGGCGGGGGGCGTGTTTTTTTCTTTCGTCGATATCCGACGGTGAGGGAATAACATGAATGTCTATCTGACGGTCCCCCTCGTCGAAAAATAACGTCAAGGGTACCCCTATTTCGTTGAAACTTGACGCCAGGGTCCTTGACCATGCGTCATACATTTGACGAGTAGGGAGTGAGACTGTGTTGTGAGATGGCACAGACCAAATGTGATGAATTTCGAACTTTCAATTCAAAATGGCGAACTTCCTGTTGGGTTTAAGGTATGGCTCCAATGAGCTTTTTTGTACATCTTGACATGATACATATGTGTACCACGTTTCGTTAGTCTACGTTAAACGTACTGCAGGGGCAGAATTTTTGTAACTTTTTAGGGGCCGCTAGCGAGCCATTTTTGTGCACCTATTCCCAAACCCTTAAAATACGAAAATGTTCACTAGGCGTGATGCAACCGCCAATTTTGGTGAGTTTTTCAGTATCTTAAGCCCCTCAAAAAGGCGATTTATTTGCCCGAAGAAGGAATAATAATTCCTTCAGTTTCAATAAGGCCTTCGCCGCTGTCGGCGCTCTTGCCCTAAAAATTCCCAGCCATTTTCTGCCAAGATTACTCTCATTTCAGGTTTTGGTAGTGTTGTCTTTTATAGTAATGCTTTTTGTTCCTTTGATTTTGCGCATATTAATCCTAATTCAGTAATAGTTTTATTAAGTAATCATATGATTGGGTAGCATGGTACCCAGTCATATGATAACGGATCCTGTTTTCATGGTAACAGCTGATGTTTGCTCATGTTTCTTCTCATTAAGAACATCTAGTTATGTCCAGCCTTGTGACAAAGAGTCACAAGCTTAAGCAATTTACCATTCACTAATGGACAGTCAGTATGGATTCAGATCAGGTAGATCAACGTCTATGGCACTAATCAAGCTTCTAAAGAGATTAACAAATTGTATTGAAAACAAAAACTAAGCAATTGGAATTTTTATTGATCTTAAAAAAGCATTTGATACTGTTGATCATGAAATACTGCTACAAAAATGGAAAGGTATGGCCCAACATTGTTTATCCTCTACCTTAATGACATTAGTAAAGTAGGGTTTTTGTAATTGCCTGTACACACACATCGTTGTGTGGCAATATAAAGTTGGAGTTCAGTCCTAGTACCTTTATCTATGATTATTCACTTTTAGGATCCAGCACCCAGCCTTCAAAGTTTTCTATGTCAGTGTCTATGTCACACAGCAGAGTATTTGTGTTTGGTTTTGAATTTTGTTTTGCAAGTATGTTTTTGTTTGCTGTGCTTTATTTATTACTGATATGTCTAATTTTTTACATTTTTATTAATTTTATTTCCTGTGCTTTAATTATTGATTCAATTTCTTTTTACTAGTTGCTTTTGTGATCATTTTGGTTTGTATAACCGTTTTTTTGAGTTTCTGCTGTAGTGCACCTGAATTGACAATGGACAATTACCCTGATTGAGGACCTAAACTAACAACCTAAGCCATTAATAAACAATTTTGGGGCAAGGGAAACACGCTGATGGAGAAACACGTTGAGGAAATGAGAAGGGCAAGAAGGCAGAAACACACTGATTTGATCCTACTGGTGACGGCTGGAGTGAGCCGTTGGATGCCAGACGAGAGTTCCATGACATGGAGTGTCGCCCGCCTGGGGGTTCCAGAGCGGCTGAAGGCTGCTGGACAGGGCTGGACTGGGACAAAAAATTGGCCCTGGCATTTTTGGCCCAGGCGGCCCAAACCCACCGTGATTGGTCAGACACATTCCCTGCAGACAGTCCTCTTAAAATATGCGTGCATTCTATTATATGAGTTGCCTAGTGTTCAGCGTTCATGTGATCGTTTTGGATCCTTCAAGAGGGGTCTCAAGACTTATCTGTTGATCTTATACTTAAATAATTCATTCATTCTTAGAGTTATGATTTGTATATTTATGGTATTTTTATTATTTTTCATTATTGATATTTGATATTGTATTGCCATTATTGTTATTATTACTATTTGGTTAATATTTGCTTAGCAACTTTAAAAATAGTTTACTGTTAATTTTAACTATTGTAAGATTCATATTTTGTCGCTTTGGACACAAGTGTCTGCTAAATACTATAACCATAACCCTTCCCAAAAGCTACAATAAAACTGAGATTATATGCCCTGGAAAAGAGCACCAATACAAGAGAAGTTAATTAAGCCATTCAAGGAACACTGATGCTTGTATCAACACTGATTTTATAGATCACACAGACTTTTCAGCTACCCAACAGGCTCCGCTAGCATTTTCAATGTAAGCTTAAGCAGTTAGGTTACTTGACAGTCACTAACTTTAATGTTACTGCTTGTTATCGTTATGACTTTTTTTTAATTTATTTTTTTACAAACTTTATTGAAGAATGTGGACGTACAGTATGAAGGAACGTCTTCTGTACATCTTAACAGTCTATGTTCTAAACGAGCCAGGGGGTTACTAAGGAAAACAAAACCAAAAAAAAGAAAGAAAATAATTTTTTTATCTTTGTAAAGCTTACAAAGATCATATGATCTGACAGCTTTTTTGTTTGTACAGGTAGAAATGGAAAAAATTTATTGTTTAATATTGGCAGCCAGCTCAAAAAAGCTTGGCTTTGTTATCGTTATGACGTGACACACACACACACACACTAACACACACATACACACACACACAGCCACCCTCCCTTCCTGAGAGTCCCTGTTAATTTGCCTACTCCTTACCACATCGTCATCTACTCTCTCTTCTATCTTTTCTTCACTTGCTCCCATGGCCCTGTCACTCGCCTCCTCCTAACTAAAAATCACCCAAGCAGAAAGCACAATTGTAATTCTGAAATGTGACTGACTGAAGTTACAACAATGCCATCACACAACACAGTTGAGCGCAGGTTGCAAAATAACAGTCACTTATTCAGCTGCAACTTCACAAACTGCAAAAGCCAACATATACTGCACTTGACAACTAACGCCGCCTTCACACTAGCAGTTGAAATCAGCTCCGTAATACGCAATACGCCCCCAGCGGACATTGCACTACACCGTTGAAAAGCTTTGGAAGCGACTCACAAAAATGGCAGCGAGACTAGAACAAGTGATATGCTAAGTGTCTGAATGTACGATTCTCTATGACATTTCTTATACAGATATAAATAGAAAGGCTGCTGCGTGGATAAAACTTGCCCAGGACGTCAACATGTCAGGTCGGTTAAATGTGATATATCGGTATAATGTCAGTAGTTCGATGTCTGTTGCTAGCTAACCAATTAGCATTAGCAGGTTTGTTTATCATTACCATAGCAACGCTAACGCCGCCTTCACACTGGCAGTTAAAATCAGCTCCGTAATACGCAATACGCCCCCAGTGGACGTCGTACTACACCGTTGATAAACTTCAGAAGCAACTCACAAAAATGCAGAGAGACTAGAATGACTGATAAGTGTCTGAATGTACGATTCTCTATGACCTCTCTTATACAGATATAAATAGAAAGGCTGTTGCGTGGAGAGAAGTTGCCCAGGACGTTGACATGTCAGGTCGGTTAAATGTGATATAGCGGTATAATGTCAATAATTCGGTGTCTGTTGCTAGCTAACCAATTAGCGTTAGCAGATTTGTTTATCAGTACCATAGGATACGATTTTATTCGCACCGCATTCGTTCGGACCCGGTTAGGACCCATTTGCATGGGTCTGCGAATCTCCAAAGGAAATGAATGACTTCCGGTCGTTTCAAAGCCGTATCGGAGCTTATTTCAACTGCCAGTGTGAAGGCGGCGTAACCGTCCGTAGCCTGTTCTCTTAATACATCCATGTCGTAGCTTTTCGCAAGAGTTCAATTTTTTTAACGCATCCGGATGACCAACTGACGCCGCTTTCACACTGGGAGTTGAAATCAGCTCCGATACGGCTTCGAAACGACCGGAAGTCATTAATTTCCTATGGAGATACGCATACCGCATGCGAATGGGTCCGAACCGGGTCCGAATGCCGTGCCAAAAAAAATCATGTCAGTTGGTCATCCGGATGTGTTGTACTGTACATACAAATATGCACATTATCTGGTCACACGGTCACAAGAGATTATATTAGCATACTCAATTTACAGATAGCATAACTTACCTTTAGAAGTTCTAATTTCTTGTCTTTTTCTTTGCAAAGTCGCAGATCAAATCCTCAAAGTCAAGCTCTCTCGGCAGCTCGCGAAACCCTACTAAAAATGCGTTGCTGTGTGTTGGTAGTATTTTACAGGCAACGCAATAAATGTCTCCGGTGGACAGTGAATATAGAATCCACTCCCCTGGTACAGTTTCACCGTTGTGAAGGTGTCAGGTCAGTGCCTTGAGTGAGTGTGTCTTTCTGCCACTAGCCTTGTTCTCCCTCCGACATGCTGGATATTTAGCCGCCCGATTCTGAAAGGCTAATTTCCCTCTGGGTATAATTTCCTCCCAGACGGTCTCTATAATTGGTCCCCATAGTGCAGGGTCTTCAGAGATGATAGTACCTGAGGTGCCATTACCTTGTTCTGTAATGCTGATGACCGGCCTCATCTCTGTCTTTTTCCACAACAACTTCGCTAAAGTTAATGTTAGCTACCGTTAGCTGTGGCAGAGTGTAGCTGGTAGAAGGCAGCGATTCTTCCAAGCTAACGTTGGCTAGATCCTCAACATCCTCCTCTTCGTCATTCCCAGCTCTTTAAAAAAAGCTATTTATTCGCGGGACATTTTTTATAGCAGCCGCTTCTTTCTCTCCCTTTTCCACACTTTCACTCGCTGATACAACCCAATCTGACCGGGGATCAGTTACAAATTAATTCCACTCTTTCAATCTCAACTCATTCTTAGAAAACTGATCTTGAATCAGTACGATGTAAACAACCTGCTCTATGCCCACCCACCTTTATCATTAGCCAATCTACACAGTGCATGCGGCCTTCTGCCAATAATTACCTGTCCAGTCATCATACTGACTTATAAAACACACAATCTCGAGACTTCATTTTTTGTAAACAACTTTTATTTTATTCTGATTGGATAATTATCACCATAATGATTAATGCCCATTGGGTAATCCCATAGACAGTATATAATGGACCACTAGACCCCGTTGCTCTGGACGGAGACCAGTGAAGGCTATTAGAAGCACTTTTCCGGTGATGGCCAGCTTTACTGCGCAGCCTCCAACTGAGAGAATGTGACGTGAGCAACGTGTCTGAAAGTTGTAAGTCTTCTGGTAGCTGTGCCAAGAGAAATCTCAATCATTCCCAATCTTACAGATACGGAGACTGTAGGTGTATGTAAGGAGATAACATGGGCACAGGCTAATTATTGATCACTAACATGCTAGTTAACATTAGTAATTAAACCTAAACATCTCATGTAAGTTGAAACTGCCTGCGAGCTTCTCCTGTACTATACGGTAATTCCTCTACTATGCGACAGTAAGTCACTTGGTTATGACACAATCGTTAGCCTATTTTTACAAAAACGTCTGCTACGGAGCCATAACGTGAGGTACAAGGTAATGGAGCCTTTTATACATTGTCGTGTTTCTTTGGAACTAAACAACGGACAAATAGAGTCTTTAAACGCTTCAGATGTAAAGTTATTCGCTGTCAAGTGACGTAAAAAAAAAATGGCGGTCAGCGGAATGCTAACAGGAGGTGATGGCCAGTTAGCAACAAAATGGCGCCATGATGGCTCGAGTTTTGAAGCGAAGCTTACCCCCTTGGGTAATCCGGGTTTGATCGCAGTTTGCCAACAGGGGGTGCTGCCGCACCAACAGGGGGTGCTGCTGCACCTCCAGCACCCCTTCTTCCCGCGTGTATGGGCCCACGGGAAAATGCCCGGTATGCCAGATGGCCAATCCATCCCTGTCCATGCCCCAAACCCAGTCAGATCAAACCCCATTGCAGGGCGCTAACGGCAAAAACAGAAAGTGTAATGATCCATCGGGGTGGCCCGAGAACACAGCATATCAGACATTGGCCGAATCGAGCCACCACAGCGGCCAACTGAGGGTCTCTGCTCCTCCCTGGAGCTGCCACCAGGGGCCAACAAAACCCCTTTACCCCTATGCTTTCCGCCTATGCTCTCCCCCTGTTGCTGAAAAGAAATCTCATAGGTGACACTAACAGGTGAAATATATTGTGATATTGTGGTTTTAGCTGGCCAATGTTAGATTGCTTAATTGCTAAGTGGTCACAGCTGCCCCCCACTCTGTACATTCCTTAATTGCAGCCTAGGACTGACCTGTAACCCCCCATTTCTCTCTCTCTCTCTCTCTCTCACACACACACACACACACACACACACACACACACACACTACTCACATATTCAGGACTAATGATATAGTGTATGCATTTTTAGTATTTTATCTTTAGAGAGGTTTTTTTGGCCATTGATTGTGATGGTGGTGATCACTTTTCTTAAATAAGTCATTTAAGCTCACGCTTGATGCTGATTTTATACTAACTGTTATCCTCTACAAACATTTGTGTTAATTTTGTTTCATTTGCTTGGTTTTTAATGGATGCTTAATTTTGACTGCAGGTGAAATCACAGCAGACATTTTCATTTCTAACACTGTCCTCTAGTGGCCAAATACAGACTGACAAGTGGAGATTGTCTGAAACCCGACTGGATGAATCTGCAAGGTCATGTATTATTTACTCTGGCCTTGTTGGTATGGAATGTCATTTTATTCAATATTTAATAAATCATTAAAATTGTATTGTAAAATCATTAAAATTGTATTGTAAATCATATTGTAAATATATACAGTATAAGTATATAATAAGTCAATATGGTTAAATGAATAAATATGTTTTACTTTTATTTATTTCAGGGGACTTTTATTTCATAAGTCCACATTTACTTTATAAAGTAACAAATAACAATTACTCATGTTACTGTAATTGAGTAGTATATATTTTTCTATACTTCTACTTTTAAAAGTGTATGTTTTAGTATCATTACTCTTATGTTTTGTTTGAAGTATTGTAATAAGCTACATTTAAAAATCACATCCATTACTGAGTGAAAATAACTTTTTCCACTTTGTGAAATAAAAGAAATAAAAGTCCTGTGGACTTGTGAAATGAAAGTCCCTTGAAATAAATAAATGTGCAGGCCCTACTTATGAAATAAAAGTCCCCTAAAATAAAAAAAGTAAAACCTAGTTATATATTTATTTATATATACATGTATTGAATTACATTTACATTTATTTAGATATGTATTATCTATCTATTATTTATTTCACGATATATTTAATAGGCATATTTATTTATTAAAACTATAGTGCGTGGTCTGGGTGTTCTCCCCCAGGGAAAATTTGAGCGTCAAAGACTTTATTTCCTACATTCTGACACACTTTTATGCACCAATTTACGGTGGGAATACCTTTATTTAGCCTATGCGAAGAAATAAAACATAGATAACAATTCAAAATACATCAAAATTATAATAGAAAGTATGTTGTTACGTTTACATTTTTAAGTGGGTATGTAAATCCTGGAGCTTTCTTTGTGGGTATACTGCCTACCTGCGTATCGCGTAGACTACACCACGTCTTTCCCCGAATATGAAAATACTGGGTTTTATTTTGAGAGGACTAACCGGATGCCGTGCATTGTATCGTCCTTAAAGTGACAGTGGTGTGTGTAGAACGCTGTAACGCAGCAGCTGTTACCAGCGTCACTATCTAACGGAGAGAGACAACGGGAGCTTGGGTACCGTTAACGACGGGCAGTGGTGGTATAGAATCCTTTTTTGTCCCAGTTGAACAGAACAAAGCCGGGATAGGCCTACAGGGTGACGGGAATCATGGGAAATATTCCAGGGCAGTGCGGGTACAGCAGCCGCGGAGAATACAGCTCAATTGTTGACGTAAATCAGGGAATTTAGCTAGCTAACTGCTGACGGCAAAAACCACAAAACACATCGGGCCACTCTTTCTTTATCTCCACCATTTTGGTTGTCAGTGATGGAGCACCTCCGGACTCCCAAGGTAACAGCACTCGGCATTTCAACACCAGTGACATAACCTCGCACGTTCTTCGTCTTTGTTTCTCTTCTGCTGATGTGCCCATTCTTTTAGCTATTTCTTCAATGACACGCTAGGTTATCGCTCCATCTTATCTCTCTCTGCCTCCGTTGCATGGCACAATATTGATAAATAACTGCGAGGCATCTCAAACCTGACGTCTGTCTATTATGGGACTAGTCTACGGCAAGACGCTGTTTGATCACACTGAAATCGGATATCATGCTAGCAGTAACGTGACATTTTATGGCGCCGTGTTCCTAAAACCCCTTTGTATCAGAGACGGTATAGCTCAGTTTATTTTCTGCCAAACAAAAAAGTTACCGTTACCCACCATCAAACATAAAATCCCGCGAAGCTAACACGATGTGTCCGATAAGATAATGGATCCATCCCTGACGTAGCTTTAAACACACTGGCTCATGTGGTTGTCATGATGCTCATGTGATCTTGTTGCCAACAACGTATTTTGTTTTCAATATTTATATTAGTTATGGATTATGAATAATGTACTATTTATGTGTATATCCAGGGCCTTGTTTGTTGTTTATACAAGGTTAATGTTTAAATGTAAACTGTCACTGTCTAAATAAAATGACATTACAGTAATACTGGTATATGATATTCTGATGTAGCATTGTGCTGGTAACCACCATTTTCTTCCTGTCTGCCAATCTGCCACAGGCACACATGCCTCTGGACCCCATCCTCCTCTTTACCACATCACTATGGTCTGGCAATGTTTATAAAGGATATAAATAAGTTAAGAGGGCAAGCAAAGTATGTAATGATAGGAGTACTGCAGTAACAAATCCTCATTACTAGTTCTTATTCTTTTTATGTGCCAGCGCTTACTAAATGACCTTTGAGCTCAGTGAACATTGTAATCTGTTGAGTCATGCCAAAGGTTACTGTGAGCTGTTGTTACTAGTTTGATCTGTGTATTTTTCCATCTCTACTATTCTGTGTGTGTGCCTCGGGTAGGTGGAAAATGTGCGCCTCCTGGACCGGTCGTCAGGACAGAGAAAGGCCAGCATTGGGACTCTCTACCTTTCTGCCACGCACACCATCTTTGTAGAGAACAACCCTGAGTCACGCAAGGAGACATGGGTAAGCAGGGTGCTGCATCACCATCATCCTTGAAAAAAAACAGCCTAAATACATTTAGTAAATCCAGTACAAAAAGAGGAGTACCTCATCTTCTGTTTTATTAAGTGTAGAGTTGCCATAATCAGTGGTGCCGGCAGCCGTAATCCTGTACGCACTGTGCGTAATTTTTTTTCTGTGAGACATGCAATGTATCTAATTATAACAATGAGTAAATGTAGCAACACCCGACAGCAGGTCTGTTCTGCTCTCTGCTCTGTTCATAGTAATACTTTTCTCATTAATTATACGTTATTTCACCAACAACCCTTCCACTATTAATCAGAATATTCATTTTTATGACTCGATCCATAGATAAACTGGTTGGTGGACGCTGAGTATCGTTGAACCCACGGACGGAGCTACCACATTGACATGAATATTGCGTTTATGAGGCTTATCCCGTTTTTGATCATATTCGGGATATGATGTTTACATGGCACACAGAGAAATCAGTTTATTCATATCTCTGTACAGGCTTGTACAGCTGTGTGCTCTTGAGTGCCTCCATCTCTCTCTGTCTTATAAAACGCTTCAGTAAAATATTCTCATGATTTGACCATTATAATATGATAGGAGCACACTCTCATACACATTAAATATTATAAGAAGGGCTGATTTTGGCTGCTTCGGCGGGCGTTTTTTGTGTGTATTATGAAATAGAATCCTGCCCGTGCCACTGGCCATCATGACAGGGCACTAAGAAGCTGGCCAATTTTTGAGAGTTGGTATTACCTCATCTCTGTTTGTGATAACGGATTGTGCGAGTGCTGAGTTTCCAATCTCAGGAAGGAAAGATGCTGCCTTTTCCCATTTCAAATCTCCTGCAGGATGTGGTGGTGGAGGACACTGCCCTGTCCCTCTGGACCTGACTAGATAAAACAGGCATCTGGGGGTGTCATTTTTCACCAGACAGGCACAGACTGTGTCTACTGGATTAGCAGGAACAAAGAAGACATATTCCAATTAGCCTGTGTTAAAGAAGTCTTCTGTGAGAAAAGCCCATGAGCTTCCCCATAAACTGATGTTGACATTCCTTCCTCAATTAGTAATTAATACTATTAGTATTAATACAAGACATTAGGGATGGGCATGATAACTCAACGATCGATAATTGATTATTAAGAATTTCGTCGATCACGTTAATTTGTTATCGATTAAACTAATGCTGGTTGCGTTGCGTAGTGTGAGTCTTGAAGCAATGAAATTAATTTCACAGTATGGCAGCAATTAAACATTTTACCACCCGGGGGCAATATTTGACTCCATACTCAGTTACCTGGCTGCGAGTTTCCATTTTGATTTCAAAAGTAATCATGAAGAGGACACGGTGAAGTGTGGCGTGGGACCATTTAGATTTTTTTTTTTTTTTTAAACGACTTAGTTCACTGCAAACACTGAGATGCCGTGTATAAGTACAACACGGTCACAACTCAAATGATGTAGCCTACCACTAAACAAAGTGCATCCGAGCCTGGTTATGTCGGTGGCGGCCGCGGTGCATCCTGCTCTCTGTCTCAACCTAGCATAAACTGGGTGTTAGCACGGAGGAGCTGCGATGCACAATGAGCAGAGAAAATTAACCAAGGGACCTGCAAGTTCATTGACATGGATAATGGTACCAGCATATCACATTACGTCACGACGTACCATCACCAGACTGGTAGAAACTCACTACGAAGAACGGAATAAGGTTCCCCGGGCTGGCCAAGTTAGCGCGGAGGTAGGCGACCTGTGCATCCCGGCAACGCGGGTGTTTTCGGCGGCTGGACTGACGTTCACCAGGTAGTGGTCGCGTCTGAACCCAGATCATGTCAACATGCTTATCTTTCTCAACACACATCAGTAGACTGGTGCAGAAGTTGTATCTGAGTTAGCCTACTGGTTATTTTTTATTAGGCTTTGTCCGTGCCTTGGATAGTTTTGAGTTATAGTTTGACAAAACCTGTCAGATCTAGTATTATGTTTTTGGTTATTATTTAACATGATTCTTTTTATTTATTATTTCGGAACAAATCCTGTTTAAGAACGCCGTCTCGCAGCTGCAAGTTCTGCTGCTTTAGAGCACCGCAGCGCATATATCTATAACCTCCAGTTTAACTGCCACAAGTTGTTCTTGTAATTAAGATCTCCTCGAGGAAAAACACGCTGTATTTTTGTATTTTCATTGCATTTTTAACTTATAAAAAGTTAAATATAATTTAATATAAAAATATTAATGATTAATCGATAGTCGATCGTTAATTCTCCCGATGATCGACTAAGAAAATGTAATTGAATGCCCATCCCTACAAGACATATTACACAATACTGTAATGTGACTCGAGTTGATGCTTTTTTTATGGTGCTGATATCACTAACTTCTGTACACACCATTAAAAGCCTCTTTAGTTCTTCACAAATGATCTGTAAACAATGTCCACAGTGGATAATAGGACAGATGTGTGTGTTTAGGTGTTGCACAGCATGGTGAGCAGTGTGGAGAGGCCACCCACCATCCCTGCAGGAAGTCAGCTGATCCTGCGTTGTAAGGACTTCCGTGTCTTCCAGATCCTCATTCCACAGGAGAGAGACTGTTTGGACGTCCACACCTCATTGGTCAGATTGTCACGGCCAGGTGTGTGTGTGTGTGTGTGTGTGTGTGTGTGTGTGTGTGTGTGTGTGTGTGTGTGTGTGTGTGTGTGTGTGTGTGTGTGTGTGTGTGTGTGTGTGTGTGTGTGTGTGTGTGTGTGTGTGTGTGTGTGTGTGTGTGTGTGTGTGTGTGTGTGTGTGTGTGTGTTCATTAATGTTAGTTGTTAAATGTGTGTTAGAGTGTTTTCATGCGTACAAACACTTGTCTGGCAGGGTGTCAGGAACAGGTGTGGTATTGTATTGCTTTTATGTTAAGAGCACGTAAGATACTGATTTTAAAAATATTCTTCTCTCTCAGAAAAGTACAGTGAGCTGTACTGCCTGTCCTTTAATCCCAATGTGAACAAAATGGAGAGAGAAGAGTCCTGGAACTTCATAGACCTCATGGCCGACTACAAGAGGATGGGAGTTCCTAATAACTTGTGGGTTGCTACAGCAGCCAACAGCGAATACAGGGTCAGTCTAATGTGACTTGTGCATAAGGTGTAGAAACAAAGTGTCAGGTATTTTTCAAGAGGAATAAGACAACTAGTCAGTTGGGGAGTTTGTATTTTTAAGGGTTAAGATAAGGGGTAACTTTACTGCTAAATAATGATAAATGATATTTCTCTCATGAAACAGGAAGGAGTTGAAGTGAATTGTACCTCTACTAAAGCTATTACTCTAATATGCTCTATGGTTCTTTTGTTAAAGGGTAACTTAGTTTTTTTTCAAACTGGACCCTATTTTCCTATGTTTTTTGTGTCTAAGTGACTGATGGCAACAAGAACAATTTGACATTGGTCCAGTATTAAGCAACAATCGCTGCAGTCAGCAGCGTTGAAACAAGCTACAATGTAAGTTAATAGGGCAATTGTCAAACAAGTCAAACAAAAGTGCTTGTTTTGCCACTGACAGACTCAGAAGTGTCTGACAACATTATGGAAAGATTTCAAAGGAGGTCGACCTTTTTCTCAAAGAGTTAAAGGAGAATACTGGCCAATTTTTACGTTAATCTTGATCACTATAGCTACGCGAGTACTTTCAATAGAAAAAACCCCGACCCGAATCAGTGCAGGTAACACGGAGAAGCTGCAGCTACGTACTACAAGCGTCCCCTGAGCTAAAACTGCAGTGCTCGGGGCAAGTTTTAGAGTGCCTTTGTGCCTCTTAACAGACAAAAAATGCAATTAATATATCTGTGCCACATGAACAGGGCCCTTACCTGTCAACAAGATGCGTTTTCAACTAAGACATTGTTTAAATTCACCTACCTTGGTCAGGGCTCCAGACTGCGACCAAATGGTTGCATTTTGCGACCAAAATTTGAGAGTGTGCGACTGAATTTTACATCCAGTCGCACATGTGCGACCAGTAAATTTGCCCCCTTTTTTTACACGTTAAATGTCAAAACGTAGGTACCTGAGCGCGTAAGCGCAAGCTTATCTGTCCTCTCTGAAAATTGACAGAGAGCGGTGCTCCGACACAAACGCACACACACGCAGAGGTGCGATCGGCGCAAACTACGTCGGCTGTTTTGTTGAAGTCACAGTGAGTGATGCCGATAAAGTGGTTTCAAGTATGGTTACAGTTTTTAAAAACTTCACGCAGACAGCGTTTGCTGCTATATGATATTAAAAACAGTCACGGTGCTGTTGACGTTACACTTCCTCTGAGACAAGCAGCAGGCTCAACAGTGTGCAACTGTGCCCTGGTGACTGACTGACTGGCTGAGGTTGTAAGGCAAGGCAACTTTATTTCTACAGCAGCTTTCAGCAACAAGGCAACTCAAAGAGCTTTACATGAAACATTAAAGAGCAATTAAAAACGGTCATGATGAAAATACAACAAAAAGTTACAGTGATTAAGAAATGAATAATTATTCAATTGAATAGGTTGTAGGGATGGGTTTGGAAGGAGAGAGGGAGGGGTTTTATTTTTGTTTAATTTCTTTAGAGTGTAACATATTCTAATAAAATAACAATGTTCTAACTACATAGAATAAATAGGTTTGGAATTATTTTTGCAACTGAAATAATTGTTTTGTAATTACAGAGGGAAAGTACCAAAAAAATGTACCGTTATAATTTTTATATGAATTGGTTCAGTTGCGAAAGGTACCCAACCCTAAGGGTAGTAGCCTAAACAATGCATGTTTAATTTAAGGTGAATTCATTGTAGTTGTAGACTAGAGTTGGTATATTTTTTAAATATTTTGTTTACTGTCATGACAGCAATGGTGCCTTCTATGTTGCATCTTCAAAAGTGACACTGAATTTGAAACAGCACATTGTAATTTCTGCATCTATTATCAAAGTATTTATTAGTAATACAGTGGAAATTAGTAGAAATATGAATATTTGTTTAGCATGTTGATTTACGGTGTGTGCCCCTAAAATTTCTGGTTGCGCCTCCTAGAGAAAAAAGCCCTGACCCTGGTCCCTGTCTCGATCCTGCCGGTAGCTAGCTTGCCCTGATAGCTGATAGCTGATAGCCGTTAGCTGCTAGCTGCCGTTTAGTGAGTGTATTCAGACAGGCTTCTGTGATAATCATCCCAATAACACTCAACGGAGCGGCAGTGGTGTGGCTATGTCCTCCAGAGGATAGGTCATGTCACGTCTTGAAGTGTATTCCCCCCCTAAAAAAAACAGTAGTGCGGTAGTAGCTGTTAGCTGCTTGCTGCCCTCCGGTGAGTGTGTACAGCCAGATAGCTGTTAGCCGTTAGCTGCTAGCTGCCATCTGGAGAGTGTATTTAGCCAGACATCTGTGATAATCATCCCAGCTAGCTACCGGCAGGATCGAGACAGGGACCAGGGTAGGTGAATTTAAATTATGTCTGAGTTGAAAACGCATCTTGTTGACACGTAAGGGCCCTGTTCATGTGGCACAGACATATTAATTAGGGCCCGAGCGCCGACAGCGGCGAAGGCCCTATTGAAACTGAAGGAATTATTAGGGCCCGAGCGCCGACAGCGGCGAAGGCCCTATTGAAACTGAAGGAATAATTATTATTTTCCCGTCAAATGAATTGGCTTTTTGAGGGGCTTAATATATTCAAAAATTTGGCGGTCGCATCAAGTCTGGTGAAAATGTATGTACCGTATTTTTCGGACTATAAGTCGTTCCGGAGTATAAGTCGCATCAGTCAAAAAATGCGTCATGAAGAGAAAAAAAACATATAAGTCGCACCGGACTGTAAGTCGCATTTATTTAAATTATAAATACAAGAGTTATTCAACTACACAATAGCACACAGAACAATACGCTGAATACGGTAGGTGTCCGGTATGTTAACGTAACACATTACTTTAACCACGCCCACTTACTCAGGCCACGCCCCCTTTCATAACATTTGAACCGTTTAAGGTAGAGTCTTGTGTGAGGTGTCATTGAACTCAGTCGAGACTTCGTTTTTAATTGGTCATGGTTTGACCCGCCCCTATGCTTAAGCCACGCCCCCTTTCATAAAATGTTAACTGTTTAAGATAGACCCTTGTGTGAGGTATCAATGAACTCAGCAAAGACTTCCTTCTTCATTGGTCATGGTTTGACCCGCCCCTATGCTTAAGCCACGCCCCCTTTCATACAATTTGAACTGTTTAAGATAGACCCTTGTGTGAGGTATCAATGAACTCAGCCGAGACTTCCTTTTTAATTGGTGACGGTTTGACCCGCCCCCTATGCTTTAGCCACGCCCCTTTTCACAGCTAATGAACAGTATGACGTAGAGTCTTGTGTGAGGTATCGTCAAACTCTGCGGGGAGTTCCCTTTTCATTGTTGACGATTTGCGGCGTCTGAGTGCCGCGCAAATGCACGGTCGCAAGGAGCGGCGTCCGCCGGTAACCTCGACACGCGCAGAGGTGCGAGGGCCCGTCCATCGCTGTTCGCAGCTTTAATTGCATTTTGTGTCTGTTAAGAGGCACAAAGGCACTCTAAAACTCCGAGCTGTGCCGTTTTAGCTCAGGGGGTGCTTGTAGTACGTAGCTGCAGCTTCTCCGTGTTACCTGCACTGATTCGGGTCGGGTTTTTTTCTGTCGAAAGTACTAGCGTAGCTATAGCGATCAAGATTAACGTAAAAATTGGCCGGAATTCTCCTTTTAAGAGCCTTTTTTTTTAAACGTAAAAACATCCACCAAATTGCATTCACTAAAGCCACCAGACTCCATGTAAATAAACAGTAATTTTAGCATCGTAAAATACACTTAATTCAAAGTCGACAGAAACAAAATAAAGCTATGAAAAGTCATTTTGGGTCGTCTTTCCACTTTTCCAACCATCACAACTCTAGTTTTGGTTGAAATAAACACATAGTTTACCGATTTACTTGTGAAAATATGCTGGGTCTATACACGCTAAAAGTATTATTATTTTTTAATTATTTTAAATTCTTTTTATTTTTTGGGCATTTCTGCCTTTATTGGATAGGAAAGCTGAGACATGAAAGGGGAGAGAGAGGGGGGAAGACATGCAGGAAAACCGTCACAGGTCGGACCCGAACCCTGGAACCTCTGCGTCGAGGAACAAACCTCTGCACGTGCGCCCGCTCCACCAACCGAGCCAACCGGCTACACAAAGTATTGTTTTTTTTTAAATGGAGTCTGTTGGGTTTAGCACTAGCGACCTCAGAGCTGTTTCTGGTTAAACAGAAAGGTCTTAAAGAGGTTTTAAAAAGGCCTGTCTCTGTAGGGAACCTTTTCATAATGTTGTCAGAATAATAATCTGAGCCTTTCAGTGGCAAAAAACAGCACTTTTAGTGGACCAAATTGACGATGCACATTTGCCTCATAGGGTTACATATTTGTCTGTGGCTGCCTATTACTGCGTTCACACTTACAGTGAGGAAAATAAGTATTTGAACACCCTGCTATTTTGCAAGTTCTCCCACTTGGAAATCATGGAGGGGTCTGAAATTGTCATCGTAGGTGCATGTCCACTGTGAGAGACATAATCTAAAAGAAAAATCCAGAAATCACAATATATGATTTTTTAACTATTTTTATTTGTATGATACAGCTGCAAATAAGTATTTGAACACCTGTCTATCAGCTAGAATTCTGACCCTCAAAGACCTGTTAGTCTGCCTTTAAAATGTCCACCTCCACTCCATTTATTATCCTAAAGTAGATGCACCTGTTTGAGGTTGTTAGCTGTATAAAGACACCTGTCCACCCCATACAATCAGTAAGAATCCAACTACTAATATGGCCAAGACCAAAGAGCTGTCCAAAGACACTAGAGACAAAATTGTACACCTCCACAAGGCTGGAAAGGGCTACGGGAAAATTGCCAAGCAGCTTGGTGAAAAAAGGTCCACTGTTGGAGCAATCATTAGAAAATGGAAGAAGCTAAACATGACTGTCTATCTCCCTCGGACTGGGGCTCCATGCAAGATCTCACCTCGTGGGGTCTCAATGATCCTAAGAAAGGTGAGAAATCAGCCCAGAACTACACGGGAGGAGCTGGTCAATGACCTGAAAAGAGCTGGGACCACCGTTTCCAAGGTTACTGTTGGTAATACACTAAGACGTCATGGTTTGAAATCATGCATGGCACGGAAGGTTCCCCTGCTTAAACCAGCACATGTCAAGGCCCGTCTTAAGTTTGCCAATGACCATTTGGATGATCCACAGGAGTCATGGGAGAAAGTCATGTGGTCAGATGAGACCAAAATAGAACTTTCTGGTCATAATTCCACTAACCGTGTTTGGAGGAAGAAGAAGAATGATGAGTACCATCCCAAGAACACCATCCCTACTGTGAAGCATGGGGGTGGTAGCATCATGCTTTGGGGGTGTTTTTCTGCACATGGGACAGGGCGACTGCACAGTATTAAGGAGAGGATGACCGGGGCCATGTATTGCGAGACTCAAACTCCTTGTTTCTCAGCGACAGCCCAGAAACCTGACTGATCTAGAGAAGATCTGTGTGGAGGAGTGGGCCAAAATCCCTCCTGCAGTGTGTGCAAACCTGGTGAAAAACTACAGGAAACGTTTGACCTCTGTACTTGCAAACAAAGGCTACTGTACCAAATATTAACATTGATTTTCTCAGGTGTTCAAATACTTATTTGCAGCTGTATCATACAAATAAATAGTTAAAAAATCATACATTGTGATTTCTGGATTTTTTTTTTTTTAGATTATGTCTCTCAAAGTGGACATGCACCTACGCTGACAATTTCAGACCCCTCCATGAACTTGCAAAATAGCAGGGTGTTCAAATACTTATTTTCCTCACTGTAATACTGGAACAATTTCAAAGATTGTTGTTCCTATCAGACACAAACACATAGGAAAATAGGGTCCAGGTTGAAAAAAACAGTAGTTACCCTTTAAGTACAGTGAATATTTCCTTGTATTCAGGCCATTTACAGGTCATAGATAAGTTACTACTCGCCTCCTTTCAGCACTGACTGCTTATTAGCAGCTTCCTTCTCTAACGGCTGTGGCTCAGTGGTAGAGTAAAGCCCTGCCAATCAGAAGGTTGGGGGTTTGATCCCCAGCTCTGCAGTCTCATGTTGAAGTGTCCTTGGGCAAGACACTGAACCCTGAGTTGCCTCACCCTACGGTCTATTTGCTGGATGGTTTCAAGGTAACGGTCGGCAGCTAACATTAGCTAACACTGACCGCCAATTCACCCCCCGCCCCTGCTGAAAAAAATTCTAGAGGAAACACTGGAGTTGTCGTTAAAACTAGAAAAGTGATATATAAATACAGTCCATTTACATTTAACTTTTAATTGGGCCGCAGCAGTGTGGGGCCAGCTCTATAAATGCGAAAGTCTGTCCCTGACTGAGTGAATGATGAAGTTACATCATTGGTCAGTCAAATGTTGGCACTTCCCCATTGAGTATTTCAAAATGTATAGGCACGGCAGTGTTTCCACTGGTAACATTTTGCCGTGGCGACAGTATTTCCCAAGGAAAAGAAAAGCAGACTAGAAGGACACTCAGAGAGCACAGACCTCTTTTATGTTATGCAACTCTGCATGTGCAAAAATATATATATATGTATGTATGTATGTATATGTCTGGATATTAGGGCTGGGCAATAAGTCAATATGATAATTTATTGACTTTCAATGGAATCATATTGTGATGAAATCATATATCGAGATATCATTATATACAATTACGTTGTCTAAATTGATAACAAGCACATATTAACTAAATTTTCTAAGAAAATCTGTTGTGAAACATTTTGAGGGAATATCATTTGAATTATTGCAGAGTTGTTTTAACATCCCACTATTTTTGTGCATGCATTTAAAGTATATAGCTTGATTGATTATTGATGATTATTTATCTAAAATGTCATTGTAAAAAATATTTTGTTTTAAGCATCAATAGTTGATGTATTTTGGTCAAAAATATTGTGATATCTGACTTCCATATCGCCCAGCTCTACTGGATATATTTCCAAAACTACTAGAATTATGTCAAAATAGGGTTGTGCTTAGCTGAAGCCTCATCATCTCAGCTTATTATAGGTAATAAAGCAATAGAAAAAGAGTAAATTCCTAGTGATTCAGAGTTCTCCAGGCCTTGCTAGCGTTGCTACACCTGTGGTTTTTTTCCTCGCTCCAGCAGACAAGTTGTTCCCAGTCACCCCAGCTTGTTACTTGAGGTAAGTTAACCCGAAATTATACAACAAAACTTAAAATATGATCGGTTATTGAGATTATAATACTAGCTACTACTAATAATGTTTAAAAACTAAAACAAGAATTAGCTAAATACAGAGTACTAGCTAGGGCACCTGCGGTCTCTCCTCCCCACCATTGGGAGGAGTGGTCGGCAATCTGAAGACGGACTGGATGGACCTTTTATTAGGTTGTAGCAACTCTCATTTGCGACGATGAGTCTGGGCACTCCAGAATCAGCTGCTGCAGCGGCTAATTAAAGGTCCCCTCCACCGGTCAGCTACCACCACAAATAAAATCTAATTCTGTGGGAAACACTGTACTTAATACATGTTTAACAAACCATTTGAAGCAAATTGACGCATCCGCACTGAGATAATAATGATAATAATCTTTAGATTATAATTCCCCACACCACCATTGCAAACAGTGGGCATATTTATGGTTTAAACACTGATAGAAGTCCGCAGGGGACTGAAGCTTTGTGTTACGTTACTGCTATCGACAGCGCTGTGCAAGATTATGATCTTTAATATGGCTGTGGAAAACAAAGCCACTTTTTTTAACTGTTACAAGATTGTAATTGGTTCATTGGTTGTTGTCCAGGTCATGGTCACCTGTGATACCTTCACCACACCTGCTACACACAGCATAAATTGTAAGTACAGCATAACAATATTGTCAATATAAAAACTGAGCCATCCTTTATAGTTAACTTTATAGTTTTCATTAAGTGAAGCATTTATTACACTTGTTTATTTTCCTCCCACAGTGTGGGTCATTGGTGACAGCGTGTTGCCCAGAGAGCTGCAGAGACAGTGGGAAGCCACCTCAGGGTGCTAGATGTTAGCTGGGGTGGACTGCGGTGGAAAGGATTTCTCCCCTTTCTTTTCCCACTCCCTACAAAGAAGTGCAGTTCTGAATGTTTTAATGTGGAGGCTGGTGCCAATCCGGCGAAGATAGACTAGGCCAGAAAATTATCAACAGTGTTATGGCTACATTTGTTTGTAGCTTAAATGTTGTTTCGTTTAGAATATTTTATTGTTATCTAAATTGTGTTTTTATGTTCATTATGGTTGTTGATTAGATAACATCTCTAGCTATAACACTATTTCCAACTTTGCTACAATCCCACCCTTTATGCCCTTCCCCACCTACAGGCTTATGGACTCCCTGGGCTCGTGTTGGGCATAGCTGTTACCACTTGTCTGTACAAGTGGTAAAACAGACTGTGCCCAGTCTGTTTTTATGTAGTCTATATCCTTGACGTTCCACTTCCAGGATTGCTCTGTTGCCGACGGAAAATCCGCCGGATTTCACTCGTTTAGGCTAGATATCCGTTGCCTTGGGCTTCCTTTGTGTTGGCGTTCTAACCTCTGGTGGATTTCTGAGGACTATGGTTAACTGCTCCTCAGATCTCTGCAGGGTAAATCCAGACAGCTAGCTAGACTATCTGTCCAATATGAGTTTTCCATTGCACGACTAAAACTACTTTTAAACATACACGTTCCACCAAAACAAGTTCCTTCTGAGCCTATTTTGGGTCTGGCAAAGCGAGACTAGTGTTTATGTAACTGATGTGAGAATGTGTACTGTTGTATAGTTTTATATTAAATTCCATTTATATTTGCACTGCTTTTGTCTTTACTGATTGTAAATGTTACATTTCACATTCAAATCTATCAATTCAAAGGACCAGCAAATCACACAATCCAGATAAAACATTTAGCATTAATACTACTCTATTTTGACAAGGGATAAAAGTGTAGGTTAAGAAGCAAGTGAAAATGCTCCCACACGTTTCAGTCTTCTGACCATTCTCAAGACATTGTCACTGGTCCATCCTGTCTGGATCACCTAAGGGGACACTTTACAACAGATGTATAAATGTGTTGGTTAACCTCCTTCAATACTTCTTTGAATACAAACAATACAACTTAAATTACTTTATGTTCAACATAATCAATTTATTTGAGCTAAAATTAGGTAAAAGGCATAATCTTAAAAAGCCTGTTTTGGTAATAATTTTAATAAAATGTCATGTTATCATATAACCTCAATAACCAACTCAAATCCCACCCGTGGCCCTTTGCTGCATGTCATCTCCTCTCTCTCCTCCCATTTCTTATGAGCCAGTTCATAAAGCCAGCTGTTGTTAAACAATGAATAATCATTCTCACTGCAGCTGATGCTTTGACACCTGAATCTGAATCTCCCAACAGGAATAATAATGGTTTATCTTATCTTATTACACCACAGTACTACAATGCAGTGGAGCCGGTAGACGTGATAACTTTTTTTCTGTGAGACATGCAACATATCTAATGATAACAATGCGTAAATGCGCACAGGAGCAGCAGCCGACAGCAGCTCTGTTCTGCTCTCTACCCTTTTCACAGTAATTCTTTTTTCATTAATTATACGTCATTTCACCAACAACCCTTCCACTGTTAATCAGAATGTTCATTTTTATGACTCGATCCGTAGATAAACTGGTGCTGGACGCTGAATGTCGCTGAACCCACGGACGGAGCTACCATGGTGTTTGAATCATGTGTGTTAACATGGACATGAATATTGTGGTTATGAGGCTTATCCCATTTTTGATCCTATTTGTGATATGATGGTTACATGGCACACAGAGAAATCAGGCTATTCATATCCGTACAGGCTCTCTCTCTCTTACAAAACACATATTTTCATGATCTGGTCATAATGATATAATAAAAGTACGATAGGAGCACACTCTCATACACATTAAATATTGTAAGAACAGCTGATTTCTGGCGCAGTAAAACGCTTCAGTGGGCGGGCAGTTCTTGTGCGTACTATGAAATGGAATCCTGCTGGCACCACTGCTATAATGCATAAAGATCCTCAGAAGTCTGTCAAATGATGGTAATTGTAGTAATTGAATGGGGGGGGACACAAAGCAGCAGAGGTACCATTCAGGGAATGTATACTACTACTACGAAACAAATAATGTTAAAATATATCTGTGCCCTCTCCCAGGTGTGCGATACATACCCATCAGAGCTGTTTGTTCCAAAGATGGCCACACCCGCTATCATTGTGGGCAGCTCAAGGTTCAGGAGTCGAGGACGATTTCCTGCTCTGTCCTACTTCCACCAGGACACACTGGTCAGTGTGAATATAAGTTTTGGAAGATTGGACTGTTAACTTACCCTTTAAGTAAGAATTGAGTAGACAATGGTATTATCTACATAATCTAAATCATATGCTGGAAATAAGTGATTTTTTTTACTTTTGACCTTTCTACTGATGCAAGGGGAAATAATCTTGAAAAGATCTGTACTAATAAAATTTGAATTGGGATAATGATAATGCTGTTTGATTGTCATATAGGCAGCAGTGTGCCGGTGTAGTCAGCCACTGTCTGGCTTCAGTGGACGCTGTCAGGAGGATGAGATGATGCTGCAGATGCTGATGAAGGCCAACCCTGGCAGTGACTACATCTATGTGGTGGACACCAGGCCCAAGGTAACAATCCTCCTCCTAACAGCTACTTACTCACACATCCAAGTATAGCCACAGTAAATAATATATACTATAAGCCACGTATATGACCTAATATTCACATATAAAATACTGTGTGTGTGTGTGTGTGTGTGTGTGTGTGTGTGTGTGTGTGTGTGTGTGTGTGTGCGCGTGCGTGTGTGTTGGTCCAGCTGAACGCCATGGCAAATCGAGCAGCAGGTAAAGGCTACGAGAACGAGGACCACTACACCAATATCAAACTGCAGTTCATTGGCATCGAAAACATTCATGTTATGAGGAGCAGCCAGCAGAAAATCATCGACAGTAAGAAGAGTCTGTGTGTGTGTGTGTGTGTGTGTGTGTGTGTGTGTGTGTGTGTGTCTAGAGCAAATGATACAAAGATGCAGCGTGAGATGGAAAAAGGGAAACATTGAAGTTATCACAGAGTTGCTATCAGTAAATACAAAGACTTATTGTGATAGCATCTCTTCCATTTTACCTGTGTGTGTGTGTGTGTGTGTGTGTGTGTGTGTGTCTCTCTCTCTCTCTCTCTCTCTCTCTCTGTCTTCCATGCAGTAGGCGAGATGAGATCTCCGTCCATGACTGACTTCCTGTATGGTCTGGAGAACTCTGGTTGGCTCAAACATATCAAAGCCATACTGGATGCCGGGCTCTTCATAGCCAGGGTGTGTACACAGATAGACACACCTATACACAGGCAGGCACTCAGACGGATGCACGCATGCCCACAGCAACCACACCAACACAGCTGCTTGGTACCTGCTGTTGTTAACCCCTCTCTCCCTCTCTCTCTCTCTCTCTCTCTCTCTCTCTCTCTCTCTCTCTCTCTCTCTTTAGGCAGTTGCTGATGAAGGTGTCAGTGTATTGGTTCACTGTTCAGATGGCTGGGACAGGACAGCCCAGGCCTGCTCTGTAGCCAGTATACTGTTGGACCCATATTACAGAACCATCAAAGGACTCATGGTAACACACACAAAATACTGACAATTTCTTATTCTAAGACCATATCAGTTCGTATTTCTGATTTGATCCACCTCTTAGCCCAAAACGTACAATCACTGTAACATCTTATAAACTACATCAACCAATGTGTCCCTGAGCCAGACACTTAACCCCTAGTTGCTCCAGAGGTGTGTGACCTCTGATATGTAAGAATTGTAAGTTGCTTTGGATAAAAGCGTCAGCTAAATGACATGTAATCTAATGTAATAATCTTGAAATATGATCTGCTGTGCTGGGAAGACGGAATACACTATGCAGACTCTATTTTGGTCTATACAATCCTCTAATCCACCTAATTTAAAGGATTTTATAAAGAAAAATTCAAGTAGGTCGACTAGAGCGGGCTCTAGAGGTGACTGTGTAGTCCCTTTCAAGAAAAGTGTTTTTGGGAAGTCAGTGTTTTCATATCAAGCATCGCAGACCTGGAACACGATACTTTGACTCACCACTTGTCCCTTGGTGCTTGTTTACATTTGTCCACATTTATTTTACACATTGCTCTAGTTATTTTCATATTGTATTCATTTCACACACAACCGCTGTTTTGTTTCAGTTAGATCTATTAGGATGTACGTTTCAACAGTTCATTGTTTGTCTCTTCATACTCAGACTTCTTTGGTCCTTTTGTTTGGTCCACCATGCAGGAATGTTTGGGGAGAAGCTGCCCAGCATTTGGGGTGGATTTATAGTAATTTCTCTTATTATTTATTATACTGACATCATAAGACAGAACCAACTCTTGTGGTTTTTCTGTGTTTAGTTGTATTTCATTTGTTTGGTTAATACATTGAGTGGTAATAGAAGGATTAATGCCTCTCATAAAAGTGTCTAGCTCTGGCCAGATTTTGGTAAAGTTAGAAATGTTTTGTAGACTCACCACTAGGGCTGGGACGGTTACCGCATTACTGCAAAAAAAAAAAAAAAAAAAAAAGATGTGTTGTTTACCATTGCACATTAGCCTAGCAGCTAGCAGAGTTTCCTTCTGTTTATAGCTTTATCCCGATAAAACAGCACGGTTGAATTTCAGCCTAATGCCTAGTGGTTTATATTGGTAGAGAGAGGAACAAGTTAGCGAACTGCCGAGTCACCATCTCTGCTCTCTGTCTGCTCAGCTTCTAGACGGGCTGGGCTGCACTCGGCATTGTTGGCAAACTATTGTATATATTTTACTTTATTGACAAAAGAGCTTTCTGAACTCTCTGTGGAATGGATCAACAGAGAGGAGAGAAACCAGTGTGGCCCTAAATGACAGCAAAACTCAGTAAAGACTCTCACATTGAGCTGAAATGGAAACACTGTGCTGCAATCTTTTTATAGTCTATGGCTGCAACATATGTTGTAAGGTTTAAGCCGATGTTTTTTTGGGGGTGACGTAGAGGTGGGCGATATATAGTTTAGACCAGGGGTTGGCAACCTTAGGCACGCGTGCCACCATGGGCACGCGGGACCTTAACCAATGGCACGCTGGCAATATGTGTGCAAGAGAGTTATTGATGTGTTGAAATCATGGTTGAAATGCTGAAGCACTCTCTCATCCGAATGCCAAATTACAACGTTCACAGTTGCCGACCTCATAGGTGCCGATACCGTGGGTGCTCAAACTCCGGAGCACCCACATGTGCCAGACTGCCAGTTCATTTTTATATTAATTTAATATTAAACATTGCAGGTGGGGCTAAGTGGAGCGTCTGTCATAGTGTGATTGGTCATGTCGGTGGCATTGATTTATAATTTCCCACGAAGCTGATTAAACTTCTCATCTCCAATCCTATCTGTGAGAAGTGGCGCTGTCCTGAGTTGAAAGAGAGCTTACTTTACGGCGTGTGTGTTCGTGTCGGCCGCCGTCCATTTCCTAAGGTTCTGAAATGCAAACATTTTTGACTACTTTTTTTTTTTATAAACTGTGTGCGTGTGTGAGCACCCACGGAGGAAAACATAAATCGGCGCCTGTGCGCAACCTGTTATTTACGGTAGTTTGATTGACTTATATCTCTGACTGGGAACAATACAAAGAGGATTACCAACGGCCGCTGGGGCAGATGAACTAACGCTAGTCTCGTTACTGTGAGGAGGCTACAATTAAACCTTCGTGAGTTAAAAGTCAATACTTATCAATGCACTCACCTGTGTAGACCGGCATCAACATGTAGAAAGCGATATTTCAATCTGCTCTGTCTGCTCAGTCCACTCTTGTCCACCGCACGGTTTTACGCAAACACAGCTCTACTCTGCAAATAGCTAATTTTTACAAAACAAGCTAAAAGAAAAGCTGTCGGTTTGTAGTCTATTTTTCTTAGTTTGCAGGGAATCTTGAAATTTGGACAAATTCTTATAAACTTAAGCTGTCTGAAGAAACCATCCTCTCCGCTGGAGCGGTAAATATGGATGCATTATTAGACCAAAACAAATACATGTGGCTACTTAATATGCACGTGAATGACACAATCGTTATGTTCGTGTTCTTCATTCTTGATAATGATGCTGGTTGTGTTATTATTATTTTGCCACAGCATCATTTCATTGAAAATGAGGCATACAGGACCTGCTTATCAGTCCATTCATCATTAAAGCTGGGCTTTTCCACAACTTTTCGCTTCAGGCTCTTTGACAGTGATATTTTTGTTAGCCCATTTTCCACCAATCAGGACTGCATACTAAAACCATGTTTCCATAATAATAATATACAATAATAATAATAATTACAAGGTCCTGATTATTACAGATTCCCTGGATATTACATTTTGATGTGATGTCATAAAAAAAATTAACATGGCACACTAATAAACAAGAAATTTTGAAAAGGGCACTTCATATCAAAAAGGTTGCCGACCCCTGGTTTAGACGATAATATCCAAATTGTTGTCTGGATGATATGCAAAATTGTACAATCCGACCCCCCAAACATGAAAAGAGCTGAAGGAAGTTAAAGAGAAAACAAATAACGCACACTATAACCTTCTAAACAATTATATGTAGCGATTTTAATACTGTAGGGGTTTGTTTGACTGTATTTTTTGTACAAAATCACGATCGTCCCGCACGAGAATAAACTGCTACTAGTTCTTACCTTGCGCGTTATGAAGTTCACTCATGTCAACAAAGATGGCGGCGCGCGATTGTGCAGCGGCTCTCCTGTCGGTGTATATTTATACAAGTACGTACAGCCACACTGAATTAATCAATACAGGACCACGATACAACACAGCCGTTACGAAAGCCTTCCAGGCGGCTCATAACATCCCGGAGGACATAGCCTGACCGAGCCCTCCAGGTTGTTGTCGGCGCTAGCACGCAGAGCTAGCTAGCTACCGGCAGAATGAGAAAATAACTCCGGCACGACCAGAGGCGGAGGACTGCATTTTTGTGCACAATGAATGGAGTACCAACAGCAGGATTGTTGCCCAGCACGGCTCGCCTGACCTGAAGCCCTATTGGTAATATACTGACCATTTTATTTACTACGAAAACAGCACACTGCTGTCTACATAGCCCCCGATGCTAACGTTAGCACAAGTTTGGCTCACTGCTAACCATAGTGAACAAACTGCAGCGCGATCACCTGGATACGGGATACAGGGGACTTTTACAAGGCGTCCTTAAAGTCTGTTCCCCTCCAGCTTTCTCCCAGCATGTAGATTATGTTACTAGAGGGAAGAACACACTAGACCATGTATACTCTAACATCAAAAAAGCACACAGAACTGCACCTCTCCCTCACCTGGGCCAGTCAGATCACATCCAACTCCTGATCCCAGCATAAATCCTGGTCAGAAGGACTATACAGCCAAGTAGAAGGACTATCAGAACCTAGTCTGACCCGGCCTTGTCCCAGCTCCAGGACTGCTACCAATAAGGACATGGTTGTGTGCAATATGTTACAGAACAGAGCCCTTTGTTTATTGTTATGATTTCATCTTGCTTGTACATTTTCCCAAGAGAACCACCGAAATAGCCTCTGAACAGGGCTTCTTTTAACTTCTAGAAGGATTTCAAAAATATCGTCTGAATATCGATATCGAGATATTGAAAAAAAATATCGAGATATTCATTTTTGTCAATATCTCCCACCCCTAGGGTGACGCCATTCACTTTAACGGCAGTATTGACAATAGATAAAGCCACCGTGTCTTGAGAAGCTCCAGCTTGTTGTTTTATTGTTCACTTTTAACTCACTTTACATCAACTTTTTTTCCTCTCTTTTCCTCACAGCGGCACTCATACGCTACTCTCCGTTACCGCTCGCTCTCCTTGCACGACCACACGGACACTAACATCACTCACTTAAGGCACCCTGCCATTCTCGCTCTAACTTACACTACTCTCGTAAGGGGGTTGCGGTTAACCACCATACTGCGGTGATACGTTGCTTTTTCACCGCAGTAAGAAAAAAACTATACCATCACAGCCCTACTCACCACTGGAAGATAGTGCTGCGGGCCAGAGCTAATTGAAAGCCCTATAAAGTAGTGATGGTCAAATGAAGCTTCACAAACCACTGTCTTTATTTTCTGAGCTCACTAGATGGCACTGTCTGTTCAAAGAAAAAGATTAAAGGAATGGCAACACTTATGAGTCATCGTCAACTCATGAGTCATCGACAACTCATGAGTCATCGAGGACTCATGAGTTCTCGAGTGAGTCCCATGGTCTACGAGCTTGCAGTTTTTCCGGCTCTGAGTCTGCGGGTCGGAAAGTTCCTATAACCTGTCTCGGACTGTCTCTTTGTTTACTGTTGACACTGTTGAGTTGACTTATGGAGTTGTCGTTGCCTATGAAATTGTAAGTTATAAAGCTTTTGGCAGCTAAGATGGCTAGGACTAGTAGTAGCTAATGTTGCAAGAGGTTTGTGCATGGCGCTGTTATCATTTTAGATTGAATTGTAGTAGGACTCAACTGATCCGAGTTAAGGATACTAGAAACTCGCGATTCATGACTCAACTTAAAGACTCGGGTGCAAGAGTGAATCACAACTCAGACAGGTTAAGTGGCTATACGCTTGCATATTTACATGAATGTTCATCAATATGCACTGTTCCTATTTTAAATTAATACAATCTCTACCCTTCCTTCCTACCTTCATTTCCTCCTTTCTTCCTTCTTTCCTTTCTTCCTCCATTCCCTCCTTCTTTCTTTCCTTCCTTCCCTTCCTTTCCTGCTTTATATTTCCACCTCTTCCTCTCTTTCTTCTAGGTGCTGATAGAGAGAGACTGGGTTTGCTTTGGACACAAGTTCTCCCATAGGTAATTAACTTTGGTAGTAGGGCTGTCACGATAACTCCTTTTTGTTGTGCAATATATTGTCCCAAAATTTCTTGCGATAAACAATATTATTGTTATTTTAAGACCATTTTATGCCACTGATTACATAATGAAAATATGACAATATTATAGCAAAATAATATAAGCACACTCTCTCCAAGGACTTTAGCTTATTCACCGTATCCCCCAGAGTTAGATAAGTCCATACATACCCTTCTCATCTCCGTGCTTGTTGCCTAGTTAGCACATATCCTGGAGGTAACCGGCTCCAACTAGCCTATTGCTCCCAATAAGTGACAAAATAACGGCAACATTTTTCTAGTTACATGTTTTGATTTGTTATAGTCACAGCGTGTACAAATAACAACGTCACATGAGACACAGACATCTTCTAACCGTATATAAACTGGGAACTATATTCTCAGAAAGGCGAAGCACTGCTACTCTCTGCTCCTCAACACGGGGCTTCTCAGGTGCTGCAAGCAAATCACTCCGACACAGAAAGCAGACAAGATGACAGAGGCAGCGCGATCAACTAAAGTGTTGGTAACATTCAAATCAAGCAGATTGGACAATGTGCACACAAGTTAATAACCATTACCTGTTTCACAGTGTTAAATGGTAATTTGCCACATTGTCACACCCACACAATTTGAGGAAAGTGCAAAAGTTTAGCAAATTTAGATTTGGCAAGGTCTTTAGATTCTACTGACCAATTTTGAAGTTGATTGGGTTAAATCTGTAGGAGGATATGTTAAAGTAGCCTGCAAATGGTCAAAATCATCCATAATTTGCACATTAATTTCATAGAGCTGTCCTGTTGGGTTTAGGGTATGGCTCCAAGAGGCATGTCTGAACAAGATACATATTTATAATATAACAGCATTTGAAGGCAGCTTCATTTCACTGGAAAAAGAGATTAAGAAAAGAGATCAATCTGTTGACTGTTCTTTCTTGTTGGAGAAAATAGTCACCTGTTGTTACACAAACTCCTGGGCAGTTCAGTGCTTGTGTTTTGTTTTTTACCTTTATAGTGTTTATAGCGATAGAGGTAGTGATGTTTCCTGTTAACTCTGTTAACTGTAACATTACGGGACTTTCACAACGTAAAACGGACAAGTCTGATAGCCGGTTACATAATTGTCCACCGCAGGGTGACGTCAGGTTGCTTTTCTCCAAAAGTTGAATCGGTCTCAATTTTTGCCGCAGGCCTTCTAGACAAATCGAAAGACCTGCTTTGCTGAACTGTCTGACGAATGAAGACTGACGGAGTGTTTGTGAATGAATGCTCAGCAAGCCAGTGCCTCACTAAAGCATTGGCATTATGCATAGCTGTACTATCTTTACCTTTAGCAAATCGCCTAAAAAAGGACACTAGGCTGCTAATGTTACAATATAACCATACAGACCTCTACAAACATCAGATTGCTCACTTGTAACTCAACATTTCTCCGTTCTTGGCTGAGATGGACAACATAGCGCTGCATGAATTGGTCAGCAGCTAGCGGACATTTAGATAGCAGCTTAGTCCAGACAAAACGTATTGAATTTCACCTGCATGCGCTTTAAAAAAAAAAAAAACTGATATTCAAATCCCAAAATTGAAAATCTAATACCTACTTAACAAACGAATATTCGACTATTCAAATGTTCGGATCCAGCCCTAGTATATAAATCACATATCCAAACTACCTTATCCATGAAATTATTAGGTTGAAATTACCTTTTACAGCTCTTACATGATAAACTTAGCATAGACTACATTTCCACAATTTGGTCCAGTAAAAGTGCTTTATTTTGCAACTGAAAGGCTCAGATTATTATTCTAAGTGTCTGAAAAGCTCTTTAAGACCTTTCTGTTTAACCAGAAAAAGCTCTGAGGTCGCTCGCTTTTAAGGCTTTTAATAGTTTTATTTTGTTTCTATTGACTTAAATAAAGTGTATAGTGTAGAGTTTTGTGGATTTTTTTATGGCAAAACAAGCACTTTTGGGAACGTAAATACTAGGGATGCACCGAATATTCGGCCACCGAAAATTTTCGGCCAAAAATGGCCCAAAAGGGCATTTTCGGTTTTCGGCCAAAATACTTTTTATCACCGAAACAATATGGCAAAGCGTCTCCTAAGCAAAGAGGTTGAGACGGACCACGGAGTGAAAACAGTGAAAAGTACACTCTTAGAGTCTGTCAGCACACGTTTCAGTGAGATCTATTCGGATCCTCTGCACTTCATCGCGACTGTACTTGATCCGCGTTATAAAGAGCATTACTTGGATGCGGAAATAAAGCAGGGCGCACGAGAAATGATCCAGGCCGCGATGGATGCGGAGAACCCGCGTGGAGACGGAGCGCGCACGGAGCAGCGCCCAGCGCAGGAGGAGATCAGAGTGCAGAAAAAAAAACTCATCTCTCTGCACCAGATGAGGGGCATGCACCCTCATTGTCTGATATGTTCAGTGAAATCCTGCAAGAAAGTGCCTCAAATAATAATAATAATAATAACAACAATAATAGGTAAGCTATTTTGTTCTTAGGCTACTATATACTGTATGTGACTATCAGATTGTAGCCATATTTCTGCTAGATATTTTTTTAATTAAACTTTAATATTAATTTATACAATTGCAGTGCCTTGATTTTAGTAAAGTTAGTACACAGTCATAGCCATAAATGCAATGGTACTAATAATTGGCATAATTTCTTTCGGTGTTTCGGTTTTCGGTCTTGGTTTCCTCTTTTTCGGTTTCCGGTTTTGGCCAAGAATTTTCATTTCGGTGCATCCCTAGTAAATACAAGCTGCACAATTGCCCTATTAACTTACATTGTAGCTTGTTTAGCCACTGCCGACTGCAGTGATCTTGCTTAATACTGGACCAATGTCAGAGATTGTTGTTCAGTCACTTAGACATAAGAACACAGGAAAATAGGGTACAGGTTGAAAAAAAAAAAACTGTAGTTACCCTTTAACTGGGAACAGGTGCAATTGGGTAAAAAATCCTGTCTTAATAAACAATATTAAAGGCCACTATTTAAACATTTACCATAATACATAAACTTACATCAGCTTTATAGACCTGTTCTTAATTTGTATTACTTGCTCTTGCAGTTATGTTATAAGTTATTTTTCTATTAAAGCCATATAGTATATTTGACTTGACAAACTTGCATTGTCAAGCTGCAATACGTAACTTCAGACTGGAATGATGAAGTGTTTGGGTTAATTTCTTTAAGGTAGCTACCACGAAGGTTTACCTATTTTGGATTAGTCATATACCACCTTACTTTTAACCAGCAAATCTATTGTGCTGTATTGGAATAACTGACCCCAGACAACTCTTTAAAGGGGTGATAGAATGCAAAACCGATTTTACCCTGTCATAGTTGAATAACGACAGTTCGGTGGGTAAATAGGATATACATATAAGCTCAAAATCCCATTGACAACCCTTTACTATGAAAATCTCATATTTTGAAACTGCCGCTGAAAACGGGCGAATCTCAACAAAGGTAGTTGCTTATGTAAGCATCTCAAAATCCGGAACCTTTGTCACAGCCGTGGGTGTATTGAGAGAACAGTCACGCCCCAACATTTATATAGACTACACAACTGACCTGAGATCAGGTAGTCTTCTGAATCTAGGTCATGCAGATCTCTGCTATTCCATTACAAAATTCACTTCTGAAACTTTTTTATGCGAGAAATCAACTATGTAAAGCTCAAATATGAGCCATTTTACAAAAATGTATGTCTAATTGCAAATTTTGTCCGACTGTGTGTCGGACTTCAGCGGCGGTGCTGGCTGTGTTGCTGCCTCGCCGCCTGGCCTGCCTTCCTTCACAGACCCCGGCCTGCTGTGAGCTCGATTGAGCTCCGTTACGGCTGGCAACCCACGGCACTTCATACCCGCGCAAAGTCACCGCTTTGTGGGCTAATGACTACTACCAAACGCTGCTGCTCTGACAGAGCTCCAGGGCCTGCAGTTCCCCTCTTCCTAATGCCAGGTGTGTGTGAGTGAGAGCGCGGTCAGCGAGCTTGTTACGCCAGCAATCTCTTACCACAGGTTCCAGTTAATCTTATAATGTGTGCAATTATAATGTGTTGAGTTATTTAAACAAACGATTGGTGAAATACACGCCTGCGGCTGGATGTGATAGAGCCTGCGGCTGGATTGAGCTAGCTAGCCTCCTCTTAGAATTCCTCTGGAATTCACAAATATTCATTAACTTGAAATCGGACACAGTTGTTTATAAGACATTTAGTTAGATGTTGTATAAGTGGTGTGACGAAATTCAAACTGTAAATATACTCAAATTACGCCGAAAATGAAGCTAACTATCCGTGATTTGTAGCTACACACAGCTAGGATTGAAGGGACAGTCACAGCTAACGAAACACCTAGTCTTCACAAATATTCATTAACTTGAAATCGGACACCGTTGTTATCTTTATAAGACATTTAGTTAGATGTTGTATAACTGGCGTGATGAAATTCAAACTGTAATTAAAGCTGCGAGCAGCAATGGACGGGCCCTCGCGCCTCTGCGCGCTTCGGGGTTACCGGCGGACGCCGCTCCTTGCGACCGTGCTTTTGCGCTGCACTCAGACGCTGCAAATCGTCAACAATGAAAAGGGAACTCCCTGCCGAGTTCAACAATAGTTCACACAAGACTCTACGTCATACGGTTCATTAGCTGTGAAAAGGGCCGTGGCAAAAGCGTAGGGGGCGGGTCAAACCATCACCTATTAAAAAGGAAGTCTGTGCTGAGTTCAATGATACCTCACATAAGACTCTACCTTAAACGGGTAAGGTTTTATGAAAGGGGGGGTGACTGAAGCATAGGGGGTGGACCAAACCTTCATCAATAAAAAAGGAAGTCTGTGCAGAGTTCAATGATATCTCACACAAGGGTCTACATGAAACGGGTCATTAGTTATAAAAGGGGGCGTGGCTAAAGCATAGGGGGTGGGCCAAACCATCACCAATGAAGAAGGAACTCTCTGCTGAGTTTATTGATACCATACACATGGGTCAACCTTAAATGGTTCAAATGTTATGAAAGAGGGCGCGGCTTAAGCTTAGGGGGCGGGTCAAACCATCACCGATGAAGAAGGAAGTCTGTGCTGAGTTCAATGACACCTCACACAAGGGTATACCTTAAACGGTTCAAATGTTATGAAAGGGGGCGTGGCTAAAGCTTAGGGGGGCGGGTAAAACCATCACCAATGAAGAATGAAGTCTGCTGAGTTCAATGACACCTCACACGAGATTCTACCTTAAACGGTTCAAATGTTATGTATGGGGGCGGGGCCTGAGTAAGTGGGCGTGGTTAAAGTATAAGGGGCGGCTCAGTATCACATGTAGACCACACATTCTGAGTTTCATGTAAATTGGATGATGTTTGTCATATAAGGCAGATTTCCTGATGCCAGTGGGGGGCGCTATGACCAAAAGTCAATTTTGGCCTATAGGTGTCCTCAGGCCTGGACCCTTGTCAATTGTGAGAAATTTCGGGCAGATACGACAACGTACACTCAAGTTACAACAACTTCTTTGTTCATCTCTAAACACTCAAATTTGCCGCCACGCCCAGCCCACACCGTCTGACGAAAAGTTTTTTTTTTAATAACTTTTCATCGTTAAGGTGTTGGGATGGTACAGACCAAGTTTGAAGTCCATCGGATGAAATCTCTAGGAGGAGTTCGTTAAAGTATAGCACCTTGACTTTTAGGCCTACTTCCTGTTGCTATTAGGGGGCGCTATGACTTTAAGTAATTATCGGCCTTTATTTGTCCTCAGGGTTGGACTCTTATGAATCCTGAAAAGTTTTGAGGTAATCGGACAACGTACACTCAAGTTACACCCACTTCCTTTTTCGGTGGCGAAACGCACAAAATGGCCGCCCTGCCACGGCCACGCCCTATGACAAAACGTTTTTCTTTAACAACTTTTCATCTTTAACATCTTAAGATGACACAGACAGAGTTTGAAGTTGATCGGATCAAATCTCTAGGAGGAAATGGCCAAAATTGCACTAATTTCGAACATTTAATTAAAAATGGCGGACTTCCTGTTGGGTTTAGGGTATGGCTCTAATGAAGTCTTTTGTACATCTTGACATGTTACATATGTGTACCAAGTTTCGTGAGTCTACGTTAAACGCACTGCAGGGGCTCAATTTTCTTAACTTTCTAGGGGGCGCTAGCGAGCCATTTTTATGCGCCTATTCCCAAAACCCTTAAAATACGTAAATTTTCACCAGACTTGATGCGACCGCCAAATTTGGTGAGTTTTTGAATATATTAAGCCCCTCAAAAAGCCAATTCATTTGACGGGAAAATAATAATAATTCCTTCCGTTTCAATAGGGCCTTCGCCGCTGTCGGCGCTTGGGCCCTAATAATTCCTTCAGTTTCAATAGGGCCTTCGCCGCTGTCGGCGCTCTGGCGCTAAATATACTCGAATTACGCCAAAAATGAAGCTAACTATCCGTGATTTGTAGCTAGCTACACACAGCTAGGATTGAAGGGACAGTCGCAGCTATCGAAACCCCTAGCTAATCTTCACAAATATTCATTAACTTGAAATCGGACAGCATTGTTAGCTTTATAAGATCTTTAGTTGTATAAGTGGCGTGACATGTGTGTAACATGTGGTAAGAGATTGCTGGTGTAACAAGCTCGCTGACCGCGCTCTCACTCTCACACAACGGGCCATTTAGCTAGCAGGAAGAGGGGAGTTGCATGGCTGCCAGCCGTAACGGAGCTCAATCGAGCTCACAGCAGGCCGGGGTCTGTGAAGGAAGGCAGGCCGGGCGGCAAGGCAGCAGCACCGGCGCTTAACTCCGACACACAGTCTTACCAAATTTGCAATTAGCCATACATTTTTGTAAAACGGCCCATGTCAGAGCTTTATATAGTTGATTTCTCACATAAAAAAGTCTCAGAAGTGAATTTGGTAAGTAGGGCTGCAACTAACAATTATTTTAATAATCGATTAATCTGTCGATTATTTTTTCGATTAATCGATGAATCGGATAAAAAAAAACAAAAAAGCATTAATTTACATCAACTCAATACATACATACTTGTTGTTTTAGTTAATAGTTGTGTAAAGGTAAGTAACCCAAATAGCAGATACATATACACACAGACTGACACACAGAGACACACACACACACACACACACACACACACACACACACACACACACACACACACACATTAAATTATTACCATCATTGTAGTAAGTGCAAGTTAAGTTCATTTATACACCACACACTAATATATTTGTCAACAATAACTGATATGGGACAAGCACATAATATATACATGACAACAGATTGAAAAATTAATGGGCCAAAAAAGGCGAGTGAATAAAACCGTGTCTTAAGTCTTGCAAACTATACCACCCCTGCTTTATTACTGTTATTAACAAGCTAATGCTAGCTTGTCATGCTAGTCAGCTGGATAACGAGTAAACAGCAGCACCAGAAGAGCTACTGGAGGGACGGTACGTTCCTCACTTCAGAACGGAACAGAAGTAGGATAGTGTAGTGACTTTACCCTGCTGTTGAACTCCCTTCCAACCTCATTAAGGACTCAACAGGTTTACGTTTTAGGTGCTGACTCATCACCGTGGTGCGCCCCTGCCATGCCGTGTCGCTTTTGCTTATCTTGCAATTAACACGTTTTTGATTTATTTAGTGTGAAATGCTCCCACACCTCGGATGACTTGGGTTGTACTGATTTCTCTGCCTCCGCCAAGTGTTTCAGAACAACGTTACGGGTCTCTCCGGTCTCTCTCCGTATTTCCTCTACCCCCGCTCTGCGCTTTTTTTCTTTTATTTCGCTCCGCTCTGCGCTCAACTCACAAAAAATTGTAATCTCCGCTATTGAGTGGCGTAATAGTTGCGCAACACAACGAATCAATAATGAAATTCGTTGCCAACTTTTTTAGTAATCGAATTTTATCGATTTTATCGATTCGTTGTTGCAGCCCTATTGGTAAGGAAACATTGCAGTGTCTGGAATATGAGATTCTGTCGCTTCTCTAATGTGTGTGTATTGGGGATTTGCTCAACCAATCACCGCGCGTCTCTAATGTGTGTGTATTGGGGATTCGCTCAACCAATCAGCGCGCATCTCTAATGTGTGTGAATGGCAATTCACTCAACCAATCAACGCGCAGCTCATCTAAATATTCATGAGCATACCATATTTGGAAGAAAAGCTCTTGTTACAAATAGGGCCAAAACACAGGGATGCATAAGGGCCAATAAAATATCAACCAGGCCATTTTCAGCCCAACCAATGTTACATACCCCATTAGGAGACCATAAGGAACAGTGTGAAATACCCTATATAATCATTCATCACCCCTTTAACAAAAAAGGTACTGTTTACTGAACAATGACTTAAATGTATAAATAACATTTAGCCGTTAGATTGAATAACAAAAAAAAACATAATACAAATCACACCCTTCAAATATGCTAACTGCAATATTTCTTCAAATGATATTACACACAACTACCCCTTTACCAGTTTCTATATTAGTTTCCACTTAAAACACTCCAGCTACACAAAATGATTCCTCCTTAACAGCAGTTTCAATGTAAAACTTACTCAAACCCTGTTAAACCACTGTGTCTCCCACACATGGCGAGAGGGAAAAAGAAGAAAAAAGTTGCGGGCTCACATGGACGTGCAGCAGCCAGCAGAACGTTATCTTTAGTGAAGCAAAAACACAGAAATCCAACTTACAGTTAGCTGTTAAGTCCAAGAAACACAGCTCAAACACGAAAAGGAAAACCAGTCACCAGCTAAGGCAAAGTCCTCATCAGCAGGGAAACACGCTGTCGTCCTCTCCGGTCCAAAATCAGCGTCCTCCAAACCCGCAAATCTCTGCTGTTAGCTCCAACTTTAGCTAGTCCTATAGCTCCAACTTTAGCCAGGCGCACTAGCACAACGTTTGTTCTAAACCACTGCTGTTAGACAGGAAAAGTGCCGTAGTGAAGCTACACCTCTTCAGCTTCGTTATTACACGTAGATCATTTCCAAGCTAACTACTCTAGTGTCTCTCAATGTTGCTCAGTGTTTTCTTTCATCTTCTCGATTTGCGATCCTCTCCACTCTCCCGTGTCTCCGCTCAGCCGTTTTGCGTGTGTGTGTGTCTGTTTGTTTGTTTGTTTGTCTGCCTGTCTCCGTATGTCTGTCTCTGTGTGTGTGTGTGTGTGTGTGTGTGTGTGTGTGTGTGTGTGTGTGTGTGTGTGTGTGTGTGTGTGTGTGTGTGTGTGTGTGTGTGTGTGTGTGTGTGTGTGTGTGTGTGTGTGTGTGTGTGTGTGTGTGTGAGTGAGTGTGAGTGAGTGAAACGGGTTAGCTAGGCTACTGAGAATGTTATTTTTCATTTGAATGTTTATGCCGCGGCCGGAAAATGAACGAGCAACGTTATTGCGTTATAATCAATTATGGTGGGCCACGACATCGATGCAGCATCGTCCATGTCCACGCATCCCGATGCATCGATTATTTGATTAATTTCAACACCTCTACTTTCTATCATATTCACATTAAAATTAAGTTCTTAGCCTATTGTACAACCTATTTAATCAGAACATTGATATTATTGCTATTGTTCTTTAACTTTGTTCAGTCTTTAATACATTTAGTGAAAGTTATGTGTAATAATTTGTAAAAAGAAAATGTTAAGAACTATAATTTAAATATATTACTATCACTAGAGGTCAGGCATGTGTTTTCCACTGTCTTTATATATCTGTTAGTGATATAAAACCTTACCTTGAACTGAGAATAAGAAATTAAAACATTAGAGGTACTCGTGAAATAGTATCAGTTTGGTAACATTTTATTTTACATAAGCTCAAAAGTAATATTTTCAAACAGTACAGACAAAAGTAGATTCTCTATGTTCCTTTTTAGGTTTTCTCTACGTATATTTTAAATTTACTATTTATGAGACCATTTGAGAAGTGAATGTCTTACACAGTTCTTTAGAATTCAGACTGTTTTATATTTATGTATGTCTGTTCAATATTTAATAAAGAATCGGTCACCAAAACAATCTATATACATGATTTTTTGAAGAGTGTGTAGTGTGATGGACAGTGATGGAGCTGTTTCCCTGCAGGTACGCCCATCTTGATGGAGATCCTAAAGAGGTGTCTCCAGTTATCGATCAGTTTCTGGAGTGTGTGTGGCAGCTGTCTGAGCAGTTCCCATGTGCCTTTGAGTTCAACGAGCGCTTCATCATATCCATACACACACACGTCTACTCCAGTCAGTATGGGACCTTCCTGGGCAACTGCCAGAAGGAACGCAGGGATATGAGGTAGGACTGACATACACAGATACACTATATATGCACTGGATGGTCTAAAGAGACATGTTCAATCAAAGGTGTTCACTTTTCTGCTTTCTATGTCAGAAATAAGCACAGTACGCATAGTTTTTTCTGTCCAAATGGTAAGTATAGTCTCATTTGAGATATGTTTTATTCATTTTATTATCAATTATTATAAATAGTATTAAGTGAAAACTGTATTTGTGTTATGATATCCACTGTTTTATGGAGTTTTATTCCTATCTTTATGCAATTTGAGAGCAATGTGTGGTGAATCTTCATAACGGAGTGTGAGCTTGACAGCAGTGGGGTTAATGACCCTTTCAACAGGAAACGGACAAATATAGCGGGTTGAGAGCGTGCTGGATTCTGTGATCAATCTGACTTACCTGATTGGTAGGGAGGGCCTGTGTCTATTTGCCGATTGCTGAGAGGTCTCCTGGATGCGTTCCAAGGCTATGCGAGTCTCCTGCCAGACCCTCTTGCAACGGCGGATATGCTCAGTAACAGTGGGTACGGCAAGGTCAGTCTCTTGGAAAAGGGAACAGTGGGGGCTGGTAACCAAGGGAGGCACAAAGTGTGCTGCTTTCTAAAAAGGTCCACAGCAGTCAAGATGACAGATTTACCTCGAGAAACAGGGAGGCCGGTGACAAAATCCAGGGCGATGTGAGACCAAGGTCTACCAGGAACAGGCAGTGGACGGAGCAGACCGTCTGGAGCCGTGATAAGAGGCTTTGCTGCGGGTGCAGGAGGTGCAACCTGCCACATACTCGCGGGTGTCCTTGTCCAGGCTGGGCTGCCTGAGTAGAGTGATAGTGCGTCTGGCACCCCGATGGTAGGCGAAGCGAGAGGTATGGGCCCACTGCAACACGTGGGAACAGACAGAATCAGGGACAAATAAACTGGTCCGTTACCTGGATCTGGTTGTAGTTGTTGAGCCTACCTGACCGAAAAAAATGCTGATTGGTGCATCTGAACATGGAGCTGTGGATTTTTGCAAATGGCACGGTGGTGCCAGAGGAGCTTTTTTTTTTTTTTATTACCTGCTTCATCTAGTTCTACTGGAACATAGTTTTATAAGTCTTACTTACTGCACCTATAATTCATTTTTATGGCCTTTTTGGTGTCAGAGTTGTCCTGTCCTGAATTAACTTCAGGCACATGGGTCTGGATGTCTGCGGCTTTAAGGGAAGTGAAGTTCTTTTCATTTTGTCCAATAGGATAATGATGAGCTAGTCTATATCCACAATGTTGTACTTCTGGGATTGCTCTGTTGCCGCCGGAAATTCCACCGGATGACACTCTCTTTGTCCGGATGTCCGTTACCGTCTGCTTTCTTTGTGTTGTAATTTTAAACTCGGGTGGATTTCTGAGGACTATGGTTAACTGCTCCTCAGATCTCTGCAGGGTAAATCCAGACAGCTAGCTAGACTATCTGTCCAATATGATTTTCTGTTGTGCGACTAAAACAACTTTTGAACGTACAAGTTCCTTCCCAAGTCTATTTTGCAGCAGCACCGTATCTCTGTCCGACGCTTAGCGCCGCACATGACCATTGTGATTGTTTTAAAGAAATGCCAATAAACCAGAGCATGTTCTCTCCCATCCCGGAATGCTGTGTGGACTAGCCAGACCCTCCTTTGCAGCGCTGTGGAGGAAGGCTGGCAAAGCAAGACTAATGATGAGCTAATAAGAGTGCTGACCCTCACTATGATTTAGGCTGAGTATATACAGAGTATTCAAACTTACATATTGCCTCTGGGATTTTGAAGATCCAGATTGGTACATATAGCCATTAAAAATAGTGATGCACCGATGTGAAAATTGTGGCCGATACCGATAACCGATATTAATATTGCTGTTATGGCCGATACCGATATTTACCGATGTCGATATCTCTGTATAGAACAATTTTTTTATGATAATCAAATAAGGAACTATTAAATTTTTTAATTTTAATGTTTTTTTTAAATAACTGATATTGGGCACCTTTACCTGTGTGCAAAATATGACTGTCATCAGATTTTCAGAAGAAAAAATAAATATTTATATAAAAATACATTTTTAAAAGGATACAAGTGTGTCCTGAATTCACACTATGAATAAGCCAACCCTGAGTATTCACAATAAACATCTAACTCACTTGAGACCAAGTCACTGTATTCTGTGAACATTGTACAACAGTTCAAAACTTTAAAGTACAGTAGTAGGCCTTAAATGGCCAAAGCCAAAAGTATTGAAAGAGGTAAAATGTGAAAATAGAGCCAGAAAAAACTGGACTGAACTAGGGCTGGGCGATATGGACCAAAAGTCATATCCCGATATATTTTGGCTGAATATCGATATACGATATATATCCCGATATTTTTTTCCGCAAAGTGAGAGCAAATGTTCAGTCAAAGCCAAAATCAAATATGACATGTCACAAGTAGTTTCATAGAAACAGTTGCAAAATCAAATAAATAATAAACCGGTTTCTTCACCTGGTTCATGATTAAATGCTCAGCTGTTCAAATAATAAAATGTAAACCTAAATACTGTATAACAGGAGTACCTTTTTTGAAATCAAAGCTCCATATTTGTGATTCGCTCCAAAGGTCAATTAAGCTTTTGATATTAATATAATCTACTTTTGTTCAAAATGTAATGCCTCATGCCTGTAAGCCTAGGTTTATAGTCCCATTCTTCCACTTGATACTGCTTCCACTTAAGTAAACTAAAAGATGAACTATCGACTACAAAACAAAGAAACTAATTAATGTGTTAATACAAAGAATATTTATTATGATCGGTTCACAGATCTGAGTCCAAACGGAAACTTCACCCTTCTGAACTAAGAGTTTCTGCTTCAAGGTGAAGTTTAAAACAGACTGAAATGTCCAGGCTCATTCCTCCACTATTTATTTCTGTATGTATTTATGCGTTACATGTCATTTTAACGGGCACTGAGCTCCAGATCCTGCAGCTGCAGACGGTCTCTGCTGCCCCGCTGTAGCTTCTCTCCGTCCGCCTGCCGCCGGCAAACTTAGTGGAACTTTCCGCCGATATCGACATACAGGTCGTCCTGGACTACGTGTAAGATCCTACCGATCACCACTCTGTCTTTGGCTGGTCCGATCTGGATCAGCGGGGACCGGCGCAGCAGCGAGGCAAAGCTGTGTTTTACCCGGGGGAAGAGACGCTGCGGCCGGCCACGGAGCTCTCCGCCTCCCGCTGCCGCCGGAGCTCAGATTGCTGGTCGAAGGCGGCATACATAATCATAAAACACATTGTCACCTGTTAAATGTTATTCATTGCTGTTTGTTCTTTTCATTTCCTCTATCGAACATAATTAAGCAGTACAAAAGTCCGGCATCTTTAGCGTTGATCTGAATGCTTCGGACCTCTGTTCCAAGATGGCGGCGGTTTTGACGTATGTTTAGAACCTCAAGGCGACATCTGTGTATATATCTATGGGAGCAAGGATCACATTTGAACTATATCGATATATGCGATATGGTCTAATTCCATATCTCATTTAAAAATATATCGATATATTTTTAATATCGATATATCGCCCAGCCCTAGACTGAACAGACACTGGCTTTTGCAGTCTGAATTGGAAGTACAGTAACTGCCGAGTACTTAAAGGTTAGGCCTAACCCTTGAAATTATAGAAATTGGTGCCTTGTAGGCCGAGATAAGCCAGAAAATGTGTGTTTTGCTCATCTGGATGAAAGACACCAAATCCCAGAATGCACTTGCTTCGCTGCTTAGACTCTACTCCCAAGCCACATCCACCTACAGACCGACAGTGAGGCAGCATTCAACTCAACCCAAATGTGTTTTATTGTCATTTCAACCATATACACGAAACAACATTTCACCGTGGCTGTAATGGTTACACATTTAAAATATATAAAAACGACATACGAAACAGGTGTTTACAGTCAACCAAGCGCTAATGCTAGTATGCATTAGCTGAACTTTACGTGTGTGTGCAATAGCTAAATGTAGCAGATTATAAACACAGTTGTAAATTTGCGTGAAATGTAGAACGGTCGGCATTTACTAGTCACAAACTTCCCCAGCAGTTAGCATTTAGTTGGATACAAGCAGCTAATTTCTGCACAAGTCCCTGTTAACAAAATCTCCACTCTTACCCGGCGACATGTTTCCACAACAAGAAAAACACAGTAGTCTCTGAAGTCGCGATTGGAGTTTCGTTTAAGTTGGATGTACTCCAGTTTGTTGTATAATGAGCAGACACTTGCAACCAGGATCGATGGAACAGGTGGCTGGCTAGCGTTAGTTTTCCACCTAGCTAGGTCCAGCCCCCGTTTGCGTTTCACCGCTGAGAATGTCCCCCCATGATCCCACTCCGGCCGCCGCAGCTGCCCACTCCGGCGGCCGCCGCTGCTGCCCACTTCGGCCGCCGCCGCTGCCCACTGGTCAAACTAAGCTGTACGGCGGGCCGCAGCAACCGAACAGCAACCTCTTATTTCCGAACATTCATCTCTCCCCCGCCCACCGAGAGCCGGTGGTCTACTAAAGTTTCCAGTGTCCCACTTCGCCGCAGATTCCGTCTGCAAAAACCAACATCCCCGCCCACACTTTTTCTTCTTCTTCTTCTGATTTCAGCAGTATAGACGCTGTTAAGCGTATTACTGCCCTCCACAGGTCAGATTTAGATCTGAATTCTCACACACTCACATCTAAGCCTACACACGTCAAATACACAGGAATGATTCACATCGGCCCTATTCATCGGCCCTATTTTGACATCGGAACGATACCGATGTGTAAAAAAATGACCATATCGGCCGATATTATATCGGCGGCCGATATATTGTGCACCACTAATTAAAAAGCTATAGAATATATACCTAGAAAACCAGCACTAGTCTCTCCAGACTCTCCAGCATCATAAAGTTGCTGACTGCATTGTTGGTTGGTGTGTGTTGTTTGACTACAGGCTTCGTGAGCGGAGTCACTCTGTGTGGCCTCAGCTGTGGAAGGACAGGGCTGAGTACACCAACCCTTTGTATCAGGCTGAGCTGAGCCAGAGTCAGGGCGTTCTCCGACCAAACACCACCCCCTATTGCTTCAAGTGAGTTGCTGCACAAACACACCCAGTGAAACCACATGACTGTATTCTTCCCATAGACTGTATAATATTAATGGACAAAGCATCCGGTTTGGCAAAGTGCTGCAAATGCGGAAGTGCCTTAAACCTGCATTCTATCTGAATTCCAGCAGGGGCGACACGTGCGGTTGCAAAAGGAGGTCGGTTTCTATAGAAGTCTATGAGAAAGTGACCCACTTCTCACTTGATTTATTACCTCAGTAAACATTTTCATAATGAGTTTATGGTCTCAATCACTAGTTTTAAGTCTTCTGCAATACAGAATGATGTTCAATTTTTAATTATCAAACGTAACGTAACATAGAGTGTAAGGGCTCCTCCCTCACTCCTCCCTCTCGTCTAAAATTGTCACATCCGCAACCAGGATGGCTGCGCTCGTAATGGCAAACTCGACGACTCGTTGCAGATCTCCACAAACCAATGGGTGATGTCACACATGCTCTGTCCATTAATATTATACAGTCTGTGATTCTGCCACAGAAAGCTAAAATTATTCTTGGTTCAGAAGTGTATGATAAATACTGTATGTAGTGGTACATATGGCTGTAGTTTTTATTAGGGGTCGACCGATACTGTTTTTTCAAGGCCAATACCGATTATTAGTAGTTAAAGCGTAACTCTCGCCAAAATGCAACCTAGGGTCTTTTTGTGAACGTACCTGAGTCAAACTTTTGTTTAAAAGCATAATTAGGACGGAAGTGCCACTTTTAAGATTTACCGTATTTTCGTTTTCGGTCAAATGGCTTTTTGAATGGGAGTGCTAGGGGCACTACTATGATCACATCAAAATCGCTATTTTTAAAACACTAAGAAGGCGCGACACAACATGAAACTTTGCTCGAAGTATCACCAGGGGCTCTACACATGAACTCCAGCATTAAGAATATTGTTTGTGTACACAGAGTCCTTGGTTTTTATGACATTTACATTGTTACATTTGTTGAGTCATGTCATTTGACAGTAAAAAAGGCAAAATAAATACTGCTGTCCTATGTATTTATTGCCTTTCCTTTTTGTCTCCAGAATGTGGAAGGGTCTCTATAACCACACGGAGAAATCAACACCTCCTCGCCAGTCACCTGCCAACTTTCTGTCTGCTGTCAGGGAGGAGTCCCAGCAGCTGGAGGAGGAGCTGACCAATCATCAGGAGGTACCGCCAGGAGGAACCGCCCACCACCACCACCTGGGCTCCAGACAAGGCATACAACACACAAAGACACCCCTTTTTGACACCACCATGACCCCTGTTATATTCAACATCCATTAGCCAAAATGAATCTGTTTAAATAAAAGATTAAATACAATTGTCTGAGCAGAAAGTCCAACTGAAATCACATAGTTTTCTTTCCCCTTTTTTAAATCAAACTCTAACTAGTACAGTGCTTGTTGAAAATGTGGCTGTTTGGAACGGGCTGATTGCTTGGCCTGTAGTATTGCTGCTTGTAGAATTTTTCAAAACCAAATTGTACCCCAAAATTACTTACAGAAGGACCCCAAACCACTTCATATGCAACTCCATTGTATAGCTTACTACTGACTTACTGATTTACCTGACAGAGAACGTTGCAGATTCAGAATGTAATCACAAAATATCACAATGAAAATGTGGAGTAATCAGACAAAAGTGTGCTAACCACCTGGGCGGGTATGAGAGCTAATCAGCACATATCTGCATTCATCAACCACCAGAACCGGACTGTGTGTGTGTGTGTGTGTGTGTGTGTGTGTGTGTGTGTGTGTGTGTGTGTGTGTGTGTGTGTGTGTGTGTGTGTGTGTGTGTGTGTGTGCAGAGACCGAGAGAGAGATACTGTGTCGTGTCGTATGATTGTAAACCAGCAGAGGTGTTAATTTCCATACATGTTTAGTGGCTTGACGGTGAACGGTGAAGTAGGGTATTTGATTCGCGGGACCATTTTGGCGACGGTAATGTTATTAGTGTTATAAGTTAGCAGTAGACTTAAGTAACCCGACCCAGGGTGAGTCTGATAAAAACTGCTGTGTCTGCCCAGTTCAGTTCTGAGATTTTCTTGCATTGCACAGCGCTGTTAAAGGAACACGCCGACTTATTGGGACTTTAGCTTATTCACCGTATCCCCCAGAGTTAGATAAGTCCATACATACCCTTCTCATCTCCGTGCATATCGTACCTCTGTTTGAAGCACCCACCGCTAGCCTAGCTTAGCACAGATCCTGGAGGTAACCGGCTCCATCTAGCCTACTGCTCCCAATAAGTGACAAAATAATGCTACATTTTCCTATTTACATGTTGTGATTTGTATAGTCACAGTGTGCACAAATAACAAGGTTACATGAAATACAGCTATCTTCTAATCGTATACATACTGGGAACTATATTCTCAGAAGGCGAAGCACTGCTACTTAGGCGGAGTGATTAGCTTAACACCTGAAAAGCACCGTTGTTACTGTTGAGTGAGGGGGCTGCGACTGCTGGACAGGCACCCTGAACGTTTGGGGGGGTTCAGTGCCTTGTTCAAGAGCACCTTGGCAGTGCCCAGGAGGTGAACTGGCATCTCTCCAGCTACCAGTCCACACTCTGTACTTCGGTCCGTACGGGGACTCTGGTTCCCAACCCAACTCACTACAGGCTGAGCTACTGCCACCCTTTTTGTAAATCACCATTCTTCTTTTTTTTTACCCTCTGATGATTGTTTTCCTTAGGTTTGGCCCCAGGTGGGCGGCAGGATAGCTCACCTGGTAGAGCATGCGCCAGTATACTGTATAGAGGTTTACTCCTCGACGCAGTAGCCACGGGTTCGACTCCAACCTACTGCATGTCAATTCCCCCTCTCTCTCCCCTTTCATGTCTTTAGCTGTACTATGAAAAAATAAATGCCTAAAATGACCAAAAATAAATAAATATAAAATAAAAAAGGTTTGGCACCAGCCGCATTGCAGGAACGTCATCAACACGCCCACTCACTGTGAATTCTCTCCGGACAATGAGCTGCTCTATTCAGACATGGGCTGAATCAGACATTAAACATACTTTGTAATCGGCAGCTGACAGGGTAAACACTATTTAATATACGGTCCAACTGATTCCAACATTTGGGTTTTCCCATACAGCTCTTTCGGGTAATGTTTAGATGATGTCTGGCTATAGTGAGAATAACTGAGTTATGTCTCTAATCACTAGAGTCCAATTGAAATTCAGCTATCCACATTTCCAACCTCCTTAGGCTGCGTTTACACATCAGTCAGATGGTCCAGCAAAAATGCAGGTCATTTTAAGTGGGGGTAGTGCGTTTAGGTTGCGGCGGGGGTTGCCGCAGGGTGGAAACTCAAAAAAACGCAGCGGGGCTGTGGCGAAAAGTTGAGAACGACTCAACTTTTGGAGAAACGCAATCCCACGTCACGCTGCGGTGGCCGATCATGTAACCGGAAATCAGACTTGTCAGTGTGTTTTGAGTGTGGGTGTCACGATTCTCCAAATCCTCCTTCGATTACATTTCGATTCTAAGGTCACGGTTCGATTTTTACTTTTTAAAGCACAGGTTGCTATGCCATTTTTAGACTAGACTTGTATCTAATATAATATCTGACCTTTGTTGGCAATGTACCACATTTCATTGTCAAATTTAAAATATTTATTAACAACATAATGTAACAATAACATATCTTCAGTCAATTGGAAACTTGACCATTTGTCAATAAAGTAAAAAGAAAAAGAAAAGTTTACAGACAGCAGCGCTGCCTGGAAGGCTCCAGGATTAGGCAATGGTTATGGTTGAAGATGACAGTGGCAGCGCTGCCTTGAAGGCTTGCTGGGGGCTTAAAACACCATCAAGCCAGCACAGCAGCTGAGCAGACCGACTCGGGCAGTTCGCTAACTTGTTGCTCTCTCTAATATAACCAATATAAGCTGCTGTTTAGGCTACAAAACATGCATGCAGGCTGAAATTCAACCGTGCAGTTTTGTTGGGATAAAGCTATAAGCAGAAGGAATATTCGCTAGCTGCTAGGCTAATGTGCAATGGTAAACACACAGAATATGGTACACGCACAAAGCAGAGCTTGCAAACTGTGGTTTTTTTGTCAACAGCGCGAACGTTGTCAACATAACTCACTGGAAATCCAAAATACTTCCACACTTTCACACACTTCAGTGAAAGAGAAGGGGGGCTCAAGTTCTGTCGATGGGTCTCAAGCATCTGCAGTTGCCATGCTATCTTTTGACCGGCTCTAGCTAAGTTACAGGAGGCTGACTGATTTGCAGCACTTCAACACGTGTGTTTTTTTCCACTTGACAAGCCGACCGGACGTGACATTGGTGCGCGGCAATATCGACAATTCCATTTTTTTATTAGATATTCAAGATTGTGACTTAATTTCGTGACACCCTTAGTTTTGAGCTATGGTTTGAGTCCTGTACAGGAAAGAGGAAACAACCTTTATCTCTGCCACAACAAAGTTTTAAAACATTATGAGGGTAAAAAATGAAAAACAAGAACTGAACTGCCTGAATGTTTCCTGCAACAACAAAGCACTCACTCTGTCTAAAAAGTCTCTTTTCTTTCTTGAAATAAGCATCTTTCAAGTGACGGAAAACAGTAATTGTGAAATATAAAGTCTACTTGTGCTTTGGGGGGTTAAAGAATGCACGGGACGTCACACAAACGAGCCGTTTCATTGACACCCCCCCCCCGTCCTGCCATACCACCCTGCGGAAAATCACTGGATCGCTTTTTTTGGTGTGAATGACCCACTCTGTATACATAGACAAAGAGAAAGAGAGGAGTTTCTTAACATTGATGAGAATTGACTTGGAAGACCTTGAATAAAAGAAAGTGTATGTCTTGTTGTTCTCTTGTCTCTGCAGAGGATCGCAGCCTTGACAGGGAAGCCAATCATGTGGGAGAAGATCGAGGTTCCGAGGAGGAGGACTAGCCACTTGCGGCAGACACACCGCGGGCCGGACCCGCCCACCACCTACACAGATACAATCACCAGCCCTGCACAGGACAACGGTCACACGCTCTCTTCTGAACCAGCCAATCGGAAGACTCCGACCCAGGACCCCGATCTCACCCTGCCTCTAGGGCCACACACCCAGCTCAAGAGTCCCATTCCTGATGACCTCTCCACCCGCAGCGACCTGGAGTCAGGCGTGGCCGACCTCAGCAGCTGCTCCTCCAGCCGTGGGGACGATGGCAAGGACCCAGACTTGGGTGAGGCTGTGTTTATTACTGCCTGACTAGAAAAGGGAACCCAGTCGCCTGGCTGGAAGGTAAGAGAAGTAATGACTGCTCTTACACTTTCAAAATAAATAAATATATTTATTCAAACACTTGGAGGGGAGCGGAATCAAACTGTGACGAGATAACTGACTGACTTGTGTCTCTTGTTTTCAAACTGTAGTTTGTCTCATTCCTTTTCTGTCTGAAGGGAATCACAGAGAGGGGAGACACCTCACTGGCTGTTTTTCAGTTCACCTTTATGACTCTGAAAGACATCTTGACATTTTTTATTTAAACCTTTTTTTTTTTTTTTTGCAGAAAGCCAGAAACGCTGTTTTTTTAATATATGGATGCAGATTTTAGGTTGCTCAATTACTATCAATTGTACTTTGTTTAAGGAATGCACTATTACTACTGTGAGATGGATAAATGTTACATGAAACCAGCCTGAAATAATGTACAGCACAGGCTTGATGAGGGTATTGAAATTGAAATCTGATGAAACAGTAGACAAAACCTTAAAGGGTCAACTACCATTTTTTTCAACCTGGAACAACAATCTTTGACATTGGTCCAGTATTAAGCAAGATCTCTGCAGTCAGCAGCGGCAAAACAAGCTACAATGTTAAGTTAATAGGACAATTGTGCAGCTTGTATTTACCTTCACAAAAGTGCTCATTTTGCCATTGACAGGCTCAGATTAATATTCTAATGGTCTGACAACATTGCAGCCCGGTCTGTGTCTGCCGGTTACAACGTTCACGCTTAATCCTGGACCATTTTCAAGGATTGTTGTTCCAATCAGTTGCACTCAAGTCTTAAATAATTTTTTTCCCTATCACTCCATAAAACACAAATGTGCCACAAGGGATCATTATTTAGAAACAAGAGAATTCAAAGTTATCCAGCTTAAAATAAAAAAGGCTCTTTTTTTAAAATACAAGTTTGCTCTCTCAGCCATGATGGAGTTAAAGGAAGAGAATGTGTAGTAGTATTAAGTACATATTTACAGTCTGAATGGAGATGTCTTTAACCAGTTTGAACTTTTGGTCATAACCAGGAATAGAATCAATAAGAACAAAAAGTATTGTTTATTATAAGCCATTTAATTTTGTTTTTGTTATGTTTCAGTGTACTGTCAACATTGTAAAAGGACCTGATATCCACACTAATGTAATAATATTTATCCTGGGTCCAACTGAACCCTTCCGATCAAATCCAGTTAAGTTTGACAGATAACTCATGTTTCAAATGTAATTGTATCCATGTTTGCTGGATGTGTGCTTTAAGAATTTATAGTTAGTGAACTTTCTGTAACTTTCTCACATTCCCATTTAGTTGAATTACCAACAAGCAAGAATGTGCAAAGAGATGTAAACACAACTTAGTTTGTTTCCTGGTCTCTACACTGTCCAGAGGTATCTAAGAGTTGACTTATTGGAGCACATTGTTATGTAAGTTTATTTTAAAGTTGACAGTGTACTGGGGCTCCAGATAACCATGACTGGCACACTGATTGTATTCCAAACACATGCTGAGTAAGGCATCATTAAAGCTACTGACATTTGGGTTGGACCACCTGTGGGACGGAAGAATGAACATTCACAAATATTTTCATGTAGATCAATTCATAAATTGGCATTTGATTTGAACAACAATTGTGTACACTGGACATTTATTTTCCCATTTGTTTCCCCCAGAAAAGTTGTTTAGCCCGGTAGCAAGCGTCTTTTTTCGACGGGGGCCCGGCTGGGGCCAGTTACAGCCTGATGGCAGCTTTAATGTAGAGCCGAATAGTTTCCGTGATCAAATCTTGTACGGATGCGTGAAATTGAGAATTTAAAAAAGCTATAAGACCAATTTCATAGGGCCCTACATTAAGCCAGTGCTAAAACCTAACTGGAGATTTGAAAATATGACTAGGTGTAATTTTCCAACCGAGCTGTAAGTTAACCAACTGTAACTGTAGTTAAAAAAATGTCTTAAAAAGATAAACTCTGTACAGCCAAATGAAGAAAAAAAAGATTTTGCCCAGTTTTTATTGTTGGTATATTATTAAAAGTTTCCCCTTTTAAAGCTGGGGAGCAGTTTGGCTTATTCTGCTGCAATAAGCTGAATTTTTATTGGCCCTGGCCGGTGTGTCAACATGCAGTTTAAGGTCAAAGAAAATCAGCCAGTTGACAAATGCCACAATGCTGCTGTGTATGTGACAATACTGACTTGAATACTGACTGGAAAAACCAAACTCTGGTCAGGCCAATCACATTGTGTATAGGGTCGGTGGGCGGGCTAATGGCTACTGCTGCTGGGAACAGCGGTCTTCTGGAAGACTTGGAGTTAAGCTTTTCTTTGAGAAATGTACGGCACTGAAATCATTCTTAAAAAAGGAAGATGTGTTCGGAGTTTTGCCGACCAGATACAGCAAAAGTTTAATCCATCAACTAGCTTCGCTACCTTTTTCGTTGCTCTGCCTGGTTGTAGCGCTATCCTATTGCATGCAGAGGGAATTTGAAAGACAACCGTTTATCCCGCCCCTCGCATTGAGCCCTGTCAATGGTGAGTTCCCAGATCCAACATCTTGATGTGGGTCTGGCTTGTCAGGCTAATAAGTCCCAGGATCCCCTCTCCATCTCAACTTGAATATTTCACTGTAGCCTGTGGTGTGTGTGTGTGTGTGTGTGTGTGTGTGTGTGTGTGTGTGTGTGTGTGTGTGTGTGTGTGTGTGTGTGTGTGTGTGTGTGTGTGTGTGTGTGTGTGTGTGTGTGTGTGTGTGTGTGTGTGTGGTTGTGTGTTCTGTATCCATTTATGTAACTGATTTATCAATAAATGCACTGTTAAAGGGAACAAAACTGCAAAATACTGGGTCTGATTTACTATTTAACATGACATGAAGCACATAAAACACAGCTTCCCCAATAACAAATCCTAACAGAATTGTTAGGAACCCTTGAAACCACTCATCACAGTATCACAATATAAGAAGGGCATGACACTATTGAAGCCCTTGTTGATGAATAGCCAATGACCAGATTTGATCAGGTGCAATCCAAATGTTGTGATCCGTGTGCATGGCTAAGGGCTTTTATGCCCAGGGTCTAGCTTGCAATTGGATGATTATTATAAAACCTGTTGCATTGCTGAGTATTGAGTCTTTTTCTTAACATTCCTCATTTCAAAATAGAAAAACTCCATTTAAGGATTCTAATCACAACAAACTGGCATCTGTATATTTCATAAAGATAGCTCTTATGGTTGTTTTTATTAATACATTTACATCCTTGTTCACTTCCATTTAAATAGATATGATACATCAACAAATACAACAATTATGGTCCAACTTGAGCATTGTGCAGATATATCGGTATCACTACCAGAGTATATCGGCCAATAAGTAAAATGTCAGTATAAAATTGCTAAAGATATGTATGAGGAAATTTAGAAACAGTTTCACCGTTACTTTCTCCACAAGAGAGCTTTCTTTTTCAACTGCAAAATGTTCTTTTTTAATAACAACATTTCAGGTATCCTTTGCAAAAATGTTTTTGTTAAGCGTTTGTTAAAAAACAAAAATCTGCCAATGTACATTTTTTGGACTCTAATATCTATATCAGCCGCAAAAATCCAGTAACAGGACCTCAGCATCACAAAAACTAGAGGAGAACGACTAGGCAGGGTGTGATTTCTGATTCCTGTTTTTGTTTGTTTTCTTTCCTCGAGATTGCAGAGGGTGGGGGGTTGGAGAGGGTTGTTATTCTTGTTCAATTGTGTTTGTATGTTCAAAAATATAAAAAAAACATTGTTGCTATACCTTTTCTTATCTGTCTCGTTTTAACCAGACAACGATTATTATTCATAATTCATGTACCCTTACCTTAAAGTGTTACCATAACTTTAGTTCAAGCCTGTGGCAGCAGTTCCAAATAATTTGTTTTGTGCCATCAAAGCCAGTCTACGGAAAGCCTTTCCACTCCCTATTCAGTCCCATTGTACCGAATTTGGTTGCAGTTCCACCAGAGTTCCACTAGGGCAGTGGTCCATCCATCCATCCATCTTCGTCCGCTTATCCGGTGTCGGGTCGCGGGGGGAGCAGCTCCAGCAGGGGACCCCAAACTTCCCTTTCCCGAGCAACATTAACCAGCTCCGACTGGGGGATCCCGAGGCGTTCCCAGGCCAGGTTGGAGATATAATCCCTCCACTTAGTCCTGGGTCTTCCCCGAGGCCTCCTCCCAGCTGGACGTGCCTGGAACACCTCCCTAGGGAGGCGCCCAGGGGGCATCCTTACCAGATGCCCGAACCATCTCAACTGGCTCCTTTCGATGCAAAGGAGCAGCGGCTCTACTCCGAGCTCCTCACGGATGACTGAGCTTCTCACCCTATCTCTAAGGGAGACGCCAGCCACCCTCCTGAGGAAACCCATTTCGCCGCTTGTACCCTGGATCTCGTTCTTTCGGGTCATGACCCAGCCTTCATGACCATAGGTGAGGGTAGGAACGAAAACTGACCGGTAGATCGAGAGCTTTGCCTTCTGGCTCAGCTCTCTTTTTTTGTCACAACGGTGCGATAGATTGAATGCAATACCGCACCCGCTGCGCCAATTCTCCGACCAATCTCCCGCTCCATTGTCCCTCACTGCAAACAAAACCCCAAGGTACTTGAACTCCTTCACTTGGGGTAAGGACTCATTCCCTACCTGGAGAAGGCATTCCATCGGTTTCCTGCTGAGAACCATGGCCTCCGATTTAGAGGTGCTGATCCTCATCCCAACCGCTTCACACTCGGTTGCGAACCGATCCAGTGAGTGCTGAAGGTCGCAGGCCGATGATGCCATCAGGACCACATCATCTGCAAAGAGCAGCGATGAGATCCCCAGCCCACCAAACTGCAACCCCTCCCCACCCCGACTACGCCTCGATATCCTGTCCATAAATATTACAAACAGGATTGGTGACAAAGCGCAGCCCTGGCGGAGGCCAACCCTCACCTGAAACGAGTCCGACTTACTGCCGAGAACCCGGACACAGCTCTCACTTTGGTCGTACAGAGATTGGACGGCCCTGAGTAGAGACCCCCTCACCCCATACTCCCGCAGCACCTCCCACAGTATCTCCTGGGGGACCCGGTCATACGCCTTCTCCAAATCCACAAAACACATGTAGACCGGTTGGGCATACTCCCAGGCTCCCTCCAGGATCCTTGCGAGAGTGAAGAGCTGGTCCGTTGTTCCACGAACAGGACGGAATCCGCATTGTTCCTCCTCAACCCGAGGTTCGACTATCGGCCGAACCCTCCATTCCAGCACCTTGGAGTAGACTTTACCAGGGAGGCTGAGAAGTGTGATACCCCTGTAATTGGCACACACCCTCTCGTCCCCCTTTTTAAAAAGGGGAACCACCACCCTAGTCTGCCACTCCTTTGGCACCGTCCCAGACTTCCACGCAATGTTGAAGAGGCGTGTCAACCAGGACAGCCCCTCCACACCCAGAGCCTTGAGCATTTCTGGACGGATCTCATCAATCCCCGGGGCTTTGCCACTGTGGAGTTGTTTGACTACATCAGTGACTTCCGCCTGGGAAATCGACGACAATCCCCCGTTATCTTCCAGCTCTGCCTCTAACATAGAGGGCGTATTAGTCAGATTCAGGAGTTCCTCAAAGTGCTCCTTCCACTGCCCTATTACCTCCTCAGTTGAGGTCAACAGTGTCCCATCCTTACTGTACACAGCTTGGATGGTTCCCCGCTTCCCCCTCCTGAGGTGGCGAACAGTTTTCCAGAAGCACTTTGGTGCCGACCGAAAGTCCTTCTCCATGTCTTCTCCAAACTTCTCCCACACCCGCTGCTTTGCCTCTTTCATGGCAGAGGCTGCAGCCCTTCGGGCCCTTCGGTACCCTGCAACTGCCTCCGGAGTCCTCCGGGATAACATATCCCGGAAAGACTCCTTCTTCAGTCGGACGGCTTCCCTGACCTCCGGTGTCCACCACGGTGTTCGTGGGTTACCGCCCCTTGAGGCACCTAAGACCCTAAGACCACAGCTCCTCGCCGCAGCTTCAGCAATGAAAACTTTGAACATTGTCCACTTGGGTTCAATGCCCCCAGCCTCCACAGGGATGCACGAAAAGCTCCGCCGGAGGTGTGAGTTGAAAGTCTGTCGGACAGGGGCCTCCTCCAGACGTTCCCAATTTACCCACACTACACGTTTGGGCTTACCAGGTCTGTCCAGAGTCTTCCCCTCAAACCAGATAAAGACTTGCGCCCCCCCTGTGATCTTTGCCGCCCCCCCTGGGGGTGCCCAGACCCCAGGTTGGGAACCACTGCACTAGGGGGTGATCCCAGTGCAAAATGAATGGGACTCTATGGAGCTAGACGGCTAAATTTGTCTCTTTCGCCTAATTGTCGTTGAGAAATCTCAGATTTGATTGTAGTTTTTGCAAGTTCATAGGTAGGTATAGGTCGAAAGTTGAATGAACGAGTACTTATGTCCTTTCGATTTCTTACAAGTTGAGTCGTTGTTGCCCATAACACGCTAGCATTCTGCTAATGAATGCTGATTGGTCAGTGAAGGACTGATTACAATTGGAGATCCCACTTGATGGCATCCGAAGCAGAACCAGAATGTCAGAGTGAATATTTTGGCGTGGTCTTTAAAAAATTAGCAAACCTCTTTCTGAAAAAAAAAAAAGATATCCTGAGAAAAGTGGATTTTGAGGGGTATAGCTCCATAGAGTGCCATTCATTCTGCATTGGCCGGTGAGCGCCCCCTATATGGAACTCTGGTGGAACTGCAACCAGTTCAGAATTTTTTTTTCTTGTGCCATGCAATGAAAAATACCTTTTCACTAAGTTTTTACAAGTTCAGTGGGTGCATTTTCCAAAAGAATGCTTTAATTCTGAAGAATAAAGTTGGTCCCACACAAAACTCACTCAATGTCTTTTAATATTATTTCTTAGATATGTAGGCTACATACCAAGAAAATTCATGAATATTAACTGAGATACCCCATTATGTTGTGACGTGTGTTGTTGCAAAATTGTGTCTAATCTGTCTGTGTCTATGTCTGACCTGGCTGTCACATGTTCATGTTAAAAAGCGTGTGCGTGCAACTGTCTGAAAAGTTGTAAGTCTTCTGGTAGCTGTGCTAAGAGAAATCTCAATCATTCCCAATCTTACAGAGACAGAGAGCGTAGGTATATGTAAGAAGATATCATAGGCACAGGCTAATTATTGATCACTAACATGCTAGTTAACATTAGTAATTAAACCTAAACAGCTAACGTAAGACAAAACTGCCTGCGAGCTTCTCATGTACTATACGGTAATTCCTCTACTGTGCGACAGTAAGTCACTTGGTTATGACACAATCGTTAGCCTATTTTTACAAAATCGTCTGCTACGGAGCCATAACATCAGATACAAGGTAATGGAGCCTTTTATACATTGTCATTTTTCTTTAGAAATAAACAATGGACAACCCTAACCCTTCTTTAAGAGTCTTTAAGCGCTTCAGATGTAGTTATTTGCTGTCAAAGTGACGTCAAAATGAATGCTAGTCAGTGGAATGCTAACGGGAGGTGATCTCTTTGTAGCATCAAAATGGCGCCATAGGAGGTTTGAGTTCTGAAGCGAAGCTTACCCCCTTGGGTAGGAACCGTTAAAAATAACTATCTTGCCGTCCTCTCCACCAACACATTGCAAACTCAAGACCCTGTCTTTCCGATTTACAGCCTCCCTCTCTTGGCTTAAAATAACTCACTGTTGTCGGCTACGGCCACTGAACAGGCTACACGTTGTAAACAGCCGTGGCCCGCTTGCCTGGTCCTCCGGTAACGTTAGCAGTTAGCGGGGTCAGCATGGCGTTAGCCAGGACCAGTAGGGATCACTTTACTGGCTGTGTCTCAATTTATTTTTGCGAGTAACCAACTCGGGTACTCTAGCTATATAATTCAATGTGAGTACACAAATGTTGAAATGACATAAAATGCTTGTAAATAAATAAATACATCTCCAATATTTACCCGGGGTTTGTTACATCTCTGGTCACACAACTCTTAGAAACATGCCAGGGTTTTTAGGTCGGGTAGAATTTATCTCCGTTGATCCCCTTCGTTTGTTTGCTGCTTTCGTGGCTGTACTAACCATGGCTGTATTAAGAGAACGTTACATCTGTAGCGCGCTGGGTTTACGTTTTTACAGGTATATCTGGCAACCCGGCCTGGCTGTCAAACTGGGCAGTTGATAACAACACACATATTATTAAAATACTGGCATTAGCATTGTTGTCAGAAAAGATAGTATTCCAACTTAGCATGTTTCCTTAATATCTGATGACGCATTGGGGTCATTTTGGGATTTATTACAGTAAATATATTACATATTGGACTTTAAAAATGAGTAAAACTCCAAGTAATGATGGTTTTCCAGCGGAGTGGTTTAAAACCTTTAAAGAAAAACTAGCTCTCCACCTGTTGAAAGCATTTAATTTGATTAAAGGAGAAGGTAAACTTCCGCCCTCATGGAAATAGGCAATCATTACAGTACTCCCAAAGGAGGGAAAGGACAGGGAATATAGTAGTAACTATAGACCTATTTCAATTCTCAACGTAGATTATAAACTGTACACAACGATTATTGCAAAAAGACTTGAGAATCTTCCTGGAATTGACAAAGACCAAACTGGGTTTGTTAAAAACTGGCAAACACATGACAACAGGACAACACAAAGACGCTGCATTTGATAGATAGAATAGAAAAGGAAAATAAAGCTGTTTAACTACTAAGCCTTGAAGCCAAAAAGGCTTTTGATAGGGTTTCTTATATCAAACTTTTTGATAGATTTGGCTTTAGCAATCAGTAGGGATCATTAGAACACGTTATCAACAACCAACAGCAAGAATAAAAGTCAATGGATCGTTGTCTCCATTTATCACATTGGAGAGAGGCACTAGACAAGGTTGTTGTCTCAGTCCCACACTATTTGCTTTTTATATTGAACCCCTGGCCCAGCAAATTTGCCAAAAATTAAAAAATACAAGACACTAAAATTGGACATAAAGATCACTTGATTAGTTTATTTGCGGATGATATTTTGGTTCATTTGATGGACCCCTAGATCTCTTTACCTATACAGATGGAAATCCTAGAAGATTTTAGTTATTATGCTAGTTATAAAATAAATATTACAAAGACATAACTTCTGTCATTTAATTATAATCCTTCAAAGGAAATAAAATGTAGATATGATGTAAAATGGGATATGGAATCAATAAAATATTTACAGTACAGGCCAAAGGTTTGGACACACCTACATTCAATGCATTTTCTTTATTTTCATGACTATTTACAGCAGTGGTTCTCAAACTTTTTTGGTCATTCCCCACTTTGGACAAGGCGGAATTTTCAAGCCCCACCTGCCCCCATCGGCCCAACACAATGCTAGTGAAATACGCAACAAGCTTAAACTGTTCCAAAAACAACTAGTATCAGTATAGTAACAAGTTGTATCTAAATACAAACTAACAATCTACATCCAATAACAACATGTTCAAAATTAAAGAAAATAAAAGTACAGCTGTGTCAAAATTTGTATCAAGTTCAAAAATAGAAAATAAATAAAAGCGCCACTTTGCAATCTGTTAAAAAAAGAAAAAAAGAAATCAATTTGGCAAGACAGGTCTATTTATCCCTGCATTAGTGGCTGCAATGAGCCTGTTTTGCATTGCACAATTTCTCAAACTGGGTTTGCAAGCTTGATACTGCTACTCTCAAGTCATGCTCAATGTTCAGCTGAGATCTGTACTTTGTTTTCAGTGAAGCAACAGCTGAAAAGCCCATCTCACAGAGATATGATGTGGCATAATAATATAATATAATCCAATAATATAAGATATATTACACTGCATAATGAGCACTTTTACTTTTTGGTACTTTAAGTACAGTATATTTTACTTAAGTTGAATGCAGGACTTGTAACTGACAATTTGTAACTCTACAACACTGTTTTTTTTTACTTTTACTGAAATACATGATGTGAGTAAGTCTTCCACCTCTGGAGATCACCAACAACAGTCGTGCATGAATAGCTGCAGCAGTGTTAACACTGAAAACACACAGCTCAGTACAGCATTTACTCAGGGCTCTCAAGTTTTAAGGACAGGCAGTGACAACTTTTGTTGAGGAAGTAACCTCCTTAAATGCGCATATGACAATTATTCACCTCAATGATAAATTCATTAATTTTAATGAATTAATACACCCCTGGACTGTAATATTTCAGATGTGTTTTGAGCAAGATTTCTGCTCATGTTCAAAACTTTTTGCACATTCAAAATATATCTGTGTTCTCTGAGGAGGAGTCATGATATTTTGAGAAAAATAAAGTACCTAAAAAAAATACCTATAAAATAATCTACCTGCATCATAGTCTGCTGTGCATTACGTGATTGCTGTGCTGATACGGTAGATCTCAGACCTTCTGACAGACTCAGAGCCCTGTTTGGGAACGTTTAGGGAAGTGTCTGTACGCTGCTCTATGCTTTTTTCTCATTGGCTGTTGCGTTAAATCTTACCCAGATACAATAGTACTATTTTCTGATTGGCTATTATATAGCCCCTTTCTTTTTTTTTTTGATTGGCTGATAAGTGGCAGGCTTGACTAAGAACTCCAGGAAAGACGCTTGATTCCTGTCAGTTCCATAGTGAGAGCGGCGCGCCAGAAAACTTCTGGGCGCTGCAGAATATTAAATATGTTATATATAGTTTTTCCGCGTGAGAAATACAATGTGTCGCGGGATTGCGTGACAGTCACGCTCAATGTGTGACACTTGAGTTTCCTTGCAGCTCTGTTACAGTAGCAGCGAACCTTTAACGTTACCTGCCGGTCACATCGTCTCTAAACAGTCCGCTCACAGTGAAGTCCTGCACGGATCAACAGATGTTAGAGTCCGGCGGCTGCTCGCTCTGTTTGTAAAGACGCACCGAGCAGATTAATGGAGCCGCTCGGTGTTTGACTAGCTAATAAGCCGTTGGCCTGTTATCTTGAGCTTTGTCTGAAGGCGCCGAGTGGCCAGCCAGGCTCGACACACAGACACATTCCGCACATCCTCCACTCAGTTTAACCGCTAACCCCCCCCCACGGTACCGGTCAGAGAGGCGTGTTTTGTGTCTCGGTCCTCCGGTGCGTCCAGCGACGGGTGACGGTCAGTTTTTAATTAGCCTACATTGGTAACAGTTAATTTTGTTACGGTATGAACTTAATCCTAGGAAAGGCAAACAATATAAGACCTTTGTAACGAAATCCAAGACTTTGTATACCAAATCCAAGGCTTTTAAGGCCTTATTTTGAGACGATCAAATTTAAGACTTTTTCAATGCTTTTAAGACCCCGCGGGTACCCTGACACACACACACACACACACACACACACACACACACACACACACACACACACACACACACACACACACACACACACACACACACACGCAGTCACTCTCTAGTCTAGTGCGCGTTCTTGCTCCAAATTCCGGGATATTTGATCTCATTTGCGGGCGTCAAGGAGCCGCTATCAATATGCGGGAGATTCCCGGAACTTCCGGGACAGTTGGGATGTCTGGATAAAGATATAAAGGCATAAAAAGGAAAATTTCCTCCCGTTTGGCGCGCCCCACCTGTCACGTCTCTATTCCCCACCAGGGGGGCGCGCCCCACACTTTGAGAACCGCAGTGACTCACTGAAGGCATCAAAACTATGAATAAACATTATTATGTACTTGACAAAAAAGTGTGAAATAACTGAAAACATGTCTTATATTTTAGATTCCTCAAAGTAGCCACCCTTTGCTTTTTTGATAGCGCTGCAAACCCTTGGTGTTATCTCAATGAGCTTCATGAGGTAGTCACCTGAAATGGTTTTCACTTCACAGGTGTGCCTTGTCAGGGTTAATTAGTGGAATGTTTTCCCTTATTAATGGGGTTGGGACCATCAGTTGTGTTGTGCAAAAGTCAGGTTGATACACAGCCGACAGCCCTATTGGACAACTGTTAGAATTCATATTATGGCAAGAACCAATCAGCTAAGTAAAGAAAAACGCCATCATTACTTTAACAAATGAAGGTCAGTCAGTCCGGAAAATTGCGAAAACTTGTCCCCAAGTGCAGTTGCAAAAACCATCAAGCGCTACAACGAAACTGGCTCACATGAGGATCGCTCCAGGAAAGGAAGACCAAGAGTCACCTCTGCTGCTGAGGATAAGTTTATCCGAGTCACCAGCCTCAGAAATCGCAAGTTAACAGCAGCTCAGATTAGAGACCAGATGAATGCCACGCAGTTCTAGCAGCAGACACATCTCTAGAACAACTGTTAAGAGGAGACTGCGCGAATCAGGCCTTCATGGTCAAGTAGCTGCTAGGAAACCACTGCTAAGGAGAGGCAACAAGCAGAAGAGATTTGTTTGGGCCAAGAAACACAAGGAATGGACATTAGACCAGTGGAAATCTGTGCTTTGGTCTGATGAGTCCAAATTTGAGATCTTTGGTTCCAACCGCCGTGTCTTGTGCGACACAGAAAAGGTGAACGGATGAATTCTACATGCCTGGTTCCCACCGTGAAGCATGGAGGAGGAGGTGTGATGGTGTGGGGGTGCTTTGCGGGTGACACTGTTGGGTATTTATTGAAAATTGAAGGCATACTGCAACCAGCATGGCTACCACAGCATCCTGCAGCGACATACCATCCCATCCGGTTTGCGTTTAGTTGGACCATCATTTATTTTTCAACAGGACGATGACCCCAAACACACCTCCAGGCTGTGTAAGGGCTATTTGACCAAGAAGGAGAGTGATGGAGTGCTGCACCAGATGACCTGGCCTCCACAGTAACCGGACCTGAACCCAATCGAGATGGTTTGGGGTGAGCTGGACCGCAGAATGAAGGCAAAAGGGCCAACAAGTGCTAAGCATCTCTGGGAACTCCTTCTTGAAGCTCATCAAGAGAATGCCAAGAGTGTGCAAAGCAGTAATCAGAGCAAAGGGTGGCTACTTTGAAGAACATAGAATATAAGACATGTTTTCAGTTATTTCACACTTTTTTGTTAAGTACATAATTCCATATGTGTTTTGGCCTTTACTGTAGTTGTGAACATAGTTAAAAATCTAAACAAATTATATGAGGCAAACTATAATTCAAGTAACCAAAATATTAAAAAAGATATCGAAAGATGGTCCACCAACCCATTGGATTTTAGTAGTAAGATTAACATTTGACCTAGATTACTATTCCAACCTTTGCCAGTAGAGGTGCCTCAACACCAGTTCTTAACCTGTGACAAACTTTTTTTCTTGATTTATCTGGGATGGAAAGAGGCTTAGAATAAAATATGCAACACTTCAGTTGGCTAAACATAAAGGAGGAATGACACTCCCAAATCTCAAACATTATTCTTACGCTGCTCAGCCCTTATTTCTTTGGTGTAATGACAACTATTTTGCTAGATGGAAGGAAATTGAGACATAAGTGGAAAGCTATCAGATCCAGTCAGTGTTAGGAGAAAAAAAATCCCCTTATTAGTCAAACTAGTACAGTGCCCGTTCAAAATGTGCCTGTTTGGAACGGGCTGATTGCTTCGCCTGTGGTATTCCTGCTTGTAGCTTACTCCAGAACCATTATACCCCAAAATTACTTACAGCACCCCAAAGCACTTAATATGCAACCACACTGTATAGCCTACTACTGACTTATTGTGTACTTCTGCTTCAGAGGAAAACATTGTACCATATTTACCTGACAAAGAACGTTGCAGATTCAGATTTACTATCAAAATATCACAATGAAAATGTGGAGTAGGCTAATCACAGACATTGTCTCATGGCAATGCGCCACCCATCCAGCCCTTTAGGATAATGCAAATATGGAGTTTTTGTTTAACTACATTTTAGTGTTGTCTTTTTTGTCAATTATATCACACGACAGCGGTGCCATCTCGTCATTATTAGAAAATGCATTTTTATTATGTTTCCTCTTAGCCAAATGCTGAGTGAATTTAAGCTGGCTTTTATTGTGATTAGTAGACACGGAAAACCCAGCATTATGGCAGCGCATCTTTTCCCCAACCTTTATTGTTGGGTCATTTAGTTTAATTCACAGTTTATTAATATCCAATATCCAACGCTGTCCAAACTTCTCCAAATTCCAAACCCCAAGTTCATTGGGTAGCCAGAAAACCAAGTGTGAAGTAGATTGGATGAACTGTAATGAGATAGTTCAAAGACAGACGCACATACACATACATACAGAGATTCCCCGATTTATTAAAGCAATGTAAAGTAGACTCTATAACTTCTGGTGCACTAGAGTTCTGGTTTAACTTTGTCAGGCAGCTCAAACTAAGGAAAGACCAGAAAGTACTTAGATGGATAGCCTTTACCACCCAGTTAAAGCCAGGAAATGATGCCATATTCAAGCAATGGGCAGTAAAAGTAACTTAAGGCAGTGTGTACGATAATAGACAAGGAATTACAGACTTTCCAAACATTAAAAGAACAATGTTTCCTTCACAATCGGGATTTATTTAGGTACATAGAATTTAGAGATTACTACAACAAAAAATTGAAAATGGAGAACTCGCAAGAATTCTATCCAGTTATAAAAGATATGATGAATGCTTATAGGTCAAATAGTAAATACATTAAAGTAAGTTTTATAAAAGTATTATGGAATGTAGGGGCAACTCAACATTATATCTGAAATCAAGGTGGGAAAAGGAATTAAAAGTGGAAATTCCATCAGATGTATGAATGTGTGAAACTCAACATACTTCCACAAGTTCACAACAATTGAAAGTGTTTAACTGGAAGAATTTGGTGCGCTTTTTTATTACACCTTACAAGTTCAGCATCCAAACATCTTCAACAAACCAGCCCTGTTGGAGACAATGTGGCAGCTGTTTTTTGGAGTTGTGAAAAACTCAATTCATTTTGGGAGGATGTATATTTAGTTTTGAGTAATGTACTTGGCTATAAGATTTATTTCTCATGCACTCACACACTGTCTTATACTTGGGTCATATTCACTTGTAACATTACTGTTAAAAATCAAAATAACACTTCTAAATCCTCATTATACTTTTTAGCATATATTTTTCTTTTTTACTTTATATGCTTTATTATTTCCCAAATATCACATCTTTTACAGCAGAATTTGATACAAGTTGATACTACATTCAAGTTTAAGTGTCATGTATTGGGAACGTCACACAATTGTACAAAGCTATATTTTTCAGATACATTCTCCAAAAAATGTTATGAGGTACCATAGGGGCCACAAAAAATATTGATACACTCACTGGTGATATTTCCACATTAATGTACAGTTTGCTAATGTCTACTGATGACCATGACTTCTTGTTTTATAACATCTAGGAGAAAAATCTCATAGCACACAGCAAGGGATGTGGTTATGGTTACGGTTTGTTAAGATAGAATGATACTAAACATGGCTGAGCAAAGAACCCAATAAAAGACTTCAACATAAAATGCTACAGCCACAACATTTGACAAACTGCAAATGGACACATTTAATTGGCAATTGTTTTAATTTAAGGTTTACCATGAGGTAATGTTGATAACACAGCCAGAATCAAAACGACAAATTAAAAACCATTAAATCACATTCAAAGCCATTACATCTCTCATTCAAAACGCAACCAAAATACCCAGAAATCCCTCTTCAATTAGTCAGTAAGTGTTCCCTCTCCACCCTTGACATTACCCTTTGGTAATGTCAACAACACTATGACGCTGGCTCTTTCCGCATAAATGATTTTTTTTGTAGTTCAATCTCTAGATATGTTTTAAACCGATAAATAAGACCCCTAATATAAGTCCCTCTTGTCGGTTTTGTAAAAACAATGTCAGCATACAGTAACAGTTGCGGTTTCTCGCTCACGAGAAGAAAAGCTGCTGACAAAGTTGTTGCGTTTCCTCTGGACAGGAGACTTCATGGCCTGTGGTCCGTGGGTCACAGTAGATCTCATAGTCGTTTCCTCCCTACACAGAAACACAGAGGTTAGCTTAAGAGAGGTTCCATTCAAACCACTAGTTATTGCTCTCAGTCTACAAATACCCCATAGAGACTTTTAGTTATCTAGGACAGAGGATGATGTTCTTTTCAGTGAAATTATACATGAAGTGAGTTATAAACTGTTTTTATTTTCTTTCAACAACTGCTAATATTACTGGCAGAAACATCAAATTGCTATATACCCAGCAAACTGCTATATACCCAGCAAACTGCTATATACCCAGCAAACTGCTATATACCCAGCAAACTGCTCTGGATCAACCTGATCACTGGGAAAATGGTTTTGAATGGGGACGGTAGTCAGCTAGAGCTCAGTGGGTTGTCTTGTCCGGTCTTTACAACTCATCCCTTGGCGTGATCACCTTTACAACAGCACAGCATGCAGACCCTTATTTATCTGGAATGTCTACATCGGTGTCGGTGAGAGGAATCTCTCCGATTGGCAGTTTAGCTAGAGCGAATCGGTGCACGAGAAGAAAAATAGAAGTGAGGAAAGCAAACGACTGAAGTCAAGAGAGCACACGCACTCTCTTCACATTTTTCATCATCTCATCTGATCAATCCAATACACATAACATTAGAGCTGTCACAGCTAGCTAAAAATTACGTCTGGATATTCCCTCTGACAAAAAAGAATAAATATTTTTACACATTATGTCCATAAAAGGGGAAACATACGACGAGATATATAACTACTTGTGCAGGTATATTTATTTCAACATGAACATGGCCTTTGAAAGATCTACATACCTACACATTAAATAATAAACTAATGAAATAATGTCCTATACCATAAAACTTAGTCTATATCCACGACGTTCCAGTTCCAGGATTGCTCTCGTTCTGCCAAAAATTCCGCTGGATGTCACTCTTTTTGGCCAGATGTCCATTACCTTTCGCTTTCTTTACCTTCCACTTTTTAATAAACCTGGACTAACCAGACCCTCCTCTGCAGTGCTTTGAAGGAAGGTCTGGCAATGTGAGACTACATATAACTTAATCTAAAGAGTAGACCGTAGACCCCTCTATCTCTCTGCACCGTGGCTGGTGCTAGACTGCCAACTGAGCCCCCTAGCAAGCAACCTAGCTAACTAACCGGCTGGCCACTACATTAACAACTTAATGTTTCATTCACACACTACTGTCACAGCATAGGAATGCACAAGGGACAATTTAGTTTGGCTCATTTTCTGTAACCACTATAACTGTTAGCCTGAAAGCACGGTGGGTGGAATTAGCATAGCTATCTAGCCGGTTGCAGCGGGCCACTCAGTCCCTCAGGACCGCAGGGACACTCCTTACTGAGATAATGGATGACAGCCCTGGGAATGGACAATCTGGCTAGCCATCTCCCGATGCGCCTGCTGTCGGGCAAACGTCGGCTGCAGTCGAAAAGTAAAAAAAAAAAAATTACCTACTAAGTCATTTATTAACCACTTTTCCTTAACCCTGATGGTAAATGTCATGAGGTCAAAGAAAGATTTGCAGGGGAATTAAAAGGAATTAGGAAAAGACTCCGACCTGCCCTTATGGCGTGTTCCTGGCAACCCGTAACCCGTGTTTTCACAACCTTCTACTCATGTAAGTGCCCTGGAACGGCAGTCAAAACCATAACTTACTACCCATGAACTCGTACCAGATTGTTGTACTCCCAGTTACAGTTTTTGACGTCACACACACATAAACAACAATGGCGACCCTTGTTGATGCTGTACAGACGCCGGTGATTAACGGTGAGAAATAGAAATAAAAAGACAAAAATAGGCAACGTAATGTAATTCCGCACATTGTATCAAAACAATACACATGTGATTTTGTACTACTACAGGTTATGTTTATTAAATGGAGCCCAAAATATGTTGCCGACTAGAAATCGCTAGTATCAGCTAGCGCTAGCTAACGTTAACGTTAGGTAGCCTAACCTGAACCCTGCCAACGGCACAATGATTAGCTAGTCAGCTTTGACGGTGTGCCAAATGTCATTATTTGTATCATCAGACGCACAAATCTGCTGTACATAAACGTAACTAAACCAACTTTCATTCAATCACAGTTTATCTGGATGATGTCATGCTGAAACGCTACCAAGTCGTGAGTCATAACTTGAAGTCGTCACTTAGGGCTAAAAATTGTGTCTGGAACACAGCATTACACTCGGCTATGTAATCATGCGACACCGGATGTAAAGGTCCGGACACACAGAGCCGACGGCCAAACGTCAGTTGGGCTGATCAGTCTCCCCAAATTGGTCAAAAAAGTGCCTTGGACAACACCAAAGCGATGAGAGTAATAAGTCTCCATAACAGCAGGCGGCGCTAATCTGTTATACAATCTCATATTGTACTAAAATAGTTCACCAAAACATCTTCATTTCAGATCAACAAAGGTCAGCTTAAAAGATTTGTCAGATTTTGAGAGACTCTAGTCACGCTCATTCCGCTCCCTGTTTCCGGGTTAGCACTCTACCAATCAGATGGGTCATTTGAGTCCGACTGCCGGCAGTGCCCGCCCAGCCGATTATGCATGTCAAATCAGCCAAAATGAAGGACGACGGCCCCTCGGACGGATGACGGCACGGAACACACCGAACAGACTTGAGTCACAGACCTCGCCAGACTGTCCAACGGCCGATTATCAGTTCTGTGTGTCCGGGCCTTTAATGACGTGGATCTGTCGGTGAAACTACACTGTTCTGAAGGTGGACTACAGAAGCAAGTCTGGATACTTCGCACCTTGGGTTCTCACTGGGTGGGCACTTCATGCAGGCTCTATAAACATGGATAACCTGGTGGAAATATGACTTCACCAATTTTTTCCTTCTTATTCTGCATAGGTCATGTCTCTTCATATGAAACACTCACTGCACATAATTTCGTTATTATTAAGCACTGGACTGAAGGCTGTTTCGTGTATAGGTGTTCTGCAAATAAAGTTTATTATCATAATTGGTTGCTCACGCTCACCCACCTGTCCACTCATATTTATCCACATGAATCCCAATTATTTTATGAAAATAATTGTTAAATGTATGTATACAGGTGAACTTGTTTTGGACGCTGCTTTAGGTTAAAATTAAACCAATATTCAGTGAGCTGTGTAACTTTGGATTCAGGGATCTATTCATTCACAGTTCTGTAAACACATGCTCACTGTAATTTTACGCATCGGAGATGAGAGTTAAGTTCTCACATTAACCGGTTTATTAAACAACTCAAAACAGTGATATAAAGTACATTATCATTACGGTTAGCTGGGTTGAAATGTCTCACAGGGTTACGGTTGCTGGCGCTACTGCTACTAATATTTTGAATATGAATGGTGAAATGGTGATGCGTCGCTTTAAATTGTCCTGCCGCAAGGACTTTGGACGGCATGATCTCCTTTCCTTTCGGATAGGATGGTCCAGTGTATCCTATGCTAAAGGAGATGATAAAGGAAGCATTGAAGCACCTTTCCTTATCACTTAGACAATCGGAACAGCTCTTATCATGGCTGCCACTTAACTACTTCTGGGTCATTTCACTCAGTTAGGAACCGTTCTAAGCTAAATTAACTATTCAACCGCAGTGGCTGTTTTGCATGTATCATAGCAACAGTTTGTATATCCGGTTTCCCTTTTTGGAACAATGAATAGATTACCGCCGCCTGCTGGTATTAAGAGTTATTTCCTCAGAACGTACAAGTTAGTTGGCGCAGAACGTACAAGTTAGTTGGCGCAGAACGTACAAGTTAGTTGGCCGTCGGCTGTAGTCTTTGCAGTGTGTTCAAGTGAAACTTTTTGGACAAGACAAAGGTGACGTTAGGCAACGCCAGTCAGGATTTGTCACCACTAGTACTTTGCTGTCTGCCTAGTGCATTAAATGTAAAAAATAAAACATTCCTTGGCTTAATATTCCAAGTGTGTGGTCTTGATGGGTTGCCTGTCTGATCTTAGCTTGTCGTTCTGTTGATATTCTACCTTTGAAAGAACCATGTGCGATCTACAGACATCAGCAGTAGTTAACATACTCACAGGTTTGGTCTTGTCTCCAAAGAAGTGAATGGTTGAGTAGTTGTCCTTCTCAGCAAACCCCAGACAGAATCTCTTATCCCAACCATCAGGAAACACATCAATACTGATTTGCCCTCCTGCAGAGAAACGAAGACCAAGAAGCAGGAAGAGTTGATGTGGGAAATTAACATCACACTGACAAAGAAACAGCCACAGCTAAACTGATGTCTCACACTACCCCAAGTTGTAGTAGTATATGGTTTTGTTTTGTAGCCTGCTGGTTAAGTGTTGCATTACGCTTTCATGTGCTAACCTCTGGGTTTGACAAAGAATGTCTACAGTTTTCCCAAAATAGAAATCAATCAATAACTTAATCAAAGCAGACAAGTCTGAAGCTGCTACTGATGCTGTGTTCCCTACATACATGTATTTCAATTAGTGCTGGGCGGTATACCGGTTCTTACCGGTATTCATTTCCCAAATTATATACATTTTTCATATACTGTAATACGGTATTGGCGCGGAGAGGGCTAGGGCAAAGGGGAACTACAATTGAATTGAGAACGGGGCCCCTATTAACTGCGTACCTTTCTCACTCATTGTCACTCACTCAACAATTAATAACCCACAACTAACTCTCTTTGACAGGATTATGCCGCGTTCTATTTACTCGGTTTTAACGAGGTCAAAGTCGGAAACACGCCCCCTGACCTCGGATTTACGAGCTCGGAACTCGTAAAACCTCGCAGTAGCCCGAGTTCAAAATCCAACATGGCTGCCCCCTGTATCAACAGTTGTGAAAGCTGCAGTAACATAAAGTTATAAGCACTTCTGTCTTATTTATGTCACTGAATCAGTTGTTCACACAGGCATGTCCAACTTCTATCTGTGTACATGTTGTTATGCTGTTTGAATGCACAAAAAACGGCGTAATGCGTTATCAACTGGTTGCTAACAATAGCTTACCGGGCTAGAGCTAATGAAAACAATGAAAATCTGACTTTTAAATAGAATGCATTCAACTCGGGTAGGACGTCATTCCCAGTTCCGGCTTCCGAGTTCCGAGGTAAATAGAACGTGGCATTAAACACCATAGCACACAACTATTTGTGACATAAACAATCTGTAACACTAATAACAGTTACACCACCAAATGGCATGCTGGGTAACATTATAGCTGCTAGCTAGAAACCGCCAGAATCTTTTTTCATACTGCCCAGCACTAATTTAAATGGACTTGTCTAGCTTTTGAACACAGATTCACCCTAAACACAAACACGGCATAACTGTCATGAATGCAGTGGACTCACCGATTGAAAATGACAATCCCTTTCCTTTGAACTCTTCCTTTAATATGGATACAAACTTCTCTCGGATTTTCTCTTTCTGAAAAGAGCAACAAAAAAAATCACAGCCTCTTTCTTTTTATACCAACAGTTTCGGTTTTGTGGCTTCAGTTAAAGAAAAAGTTCAGCCAATTTTGGAAATTTGTATTTAGCTTTTAATGAAGAACACAAAAACAAATTTCCATGTTTGACAATCTGTACAGCACTGACTGTACATAATATGTAGATTCTATCACAATCTTGCTATCATGTAAGTGTCGGATACACTCTGCAAAGATAGACAAAGTTTAACCTGAATTCATTCATTTTGTGGCCACTAGCACACAAACTAGAGCCCTGCATTTCAGGCCGAGCCCGACGGGGTCCGACTTATTTACGCCTCTGTGGCCGAAATTCAGGCAAATTTTCACATCAGAGCACACATGCTGGGTATCGGGCCTGTATAGACTTCTCCTTTTCATGTTTTAAACCTCTTTCAAACCAATGACTTGGGCCCTGGTTATCTGACCAATGTTCAACCCTTCTTTTGAAAATTCAAACCAAGCCAGGCAGCAGGTACGACCTGGGTCACAACCCAGGAGCAATGCATAACAATTACCTTAAGTGCTAGAAATGGGCTGGGCTTTACATTACACATTATCATATTCAGTGAACAGCTAGTCTCACATTGCCAGACCTACTGCAACAGCGCTGTGGAGGAGGGTCTGGCTAATCCTCACAGTATTCCGGGATGGGAGAAAAACGTGCTCTGGTTTATTGGCATTTCTTTAAACCAAATGTGTATATGCAAAAGTTGTTTTAGTCATACGAGAATAAACTCAGATTGGAAAGATAGTCTAGCTAGCTGTCTCAATTTACGAAGCAGAGATCTGAGGAGCAGTTAACCATAGTATCTCATAAACTCAAAAACTCACAAATCGACCAGAGTTTAAAATTCCAACACAAAGAAAGAGGAAGGAAACTGACATCGGCAAAAGACATGCATCCGGTGGAATTTCCTGCGGCACTGGAGCAATCCCAAAAGTGGACCGTAGTGGATATAGACTAGTGAACAGCTAACATCACATAGTCCAGTCCATCTGTATACCAGCAGAACTTATGTTTTGTAGCTACTTGAATTTGTCATTGAACAGTTGGGAGAAAGAAATCACATTTATTACACTCTAAAGCACAAATAAATAACCATCAAACAGTCAACAGATGATTTTGTGAAGACGGATTTCTCCTCTGCATTTCATTCAATGCAGCAGTAATCAGGAAAGTAGGTTACTCTAGTATTGATTTATAACATTTTAAGACGAGGGGACAACATTTTTCTTTGTTTGATATCCTTCAAAGTAAAATTGGGCTTGGCTGTTGGCAAGAGTTACAGAAGAAAGGATGACTGGACTAAGCCAGGACTGAGCCTTCTCATTTATGTTCTCGACTGACGCCAAAAGCTATCGGTAGCTGCACTCTTCGGTCACACAAACAAATGACATATGTACACATGTCCTGTTACAGAATTCTGAGTTTCTTAGTGTTTAATGTAATTTTTCTGTTTTGTATTAAGTCTGTTGTTTGCTGTTTGTTACTGTAACTGTAACATCAATTTAACACACAAAAAATGCTCCAAACCTTTTTTTTTCTAAATTAAGCTAATGAAGAAACGAAAATAAATATAACCACCTTGCCATGAAAAACAAAACTGAACTATTTTAATGGCTGCAATAATAGCCTATAGCAGCGATCGTCAACTGGAGGCCCGCGGGCCAGATCCGGCCCGCCAAAGCTTTTAGTCTGGCCTGCAAAATAATCACGAATTCAGAAAATGTAAAGAGGAAAAAATGCGTTCGGTTACTTAGCATTTCAAGCATTTACAGCAGGTAACATTACACAGGTAGAGCACAATCCCAGCCCCCTGTATTTGCATCTCTATTCACATGCCGGGATTCTGTACAGCGATGCCTGCGCTCCACACACACAGCTGAGCAGAGATGTGTGTGCGTTAAAAACACACACACCACTGAGTCGAGATGTGTGTGCGTTAAAACACGCAGCACCTGACTGGGAACAATACAAAGAGGATAATCAATGGCCGCTGGAGCAGATTAACTCACGCTAGTCTCGTTACTGTAAGTAGGCAATACATATCAATGCACTCACCTGTAGACCGGCATAAACATGTAGAAAGCGATATATCAATCTGTTCTGTCTGCTCAGTCCACTCTTGTTCACCGCTGTTTTAAGCAAACACAGCTCTACTCTGCAAATAGCAAATTTTTACAAACAAGCTAAAACAAAAGCTGTCGGTTTGTAGTCTAACTGTTTATCTTAGTTTGCCTGGAATCTTGAAATTTTGACAATTTTTTTATGAACTTAACTGCTGGCTGAGCGAACCATCCTCTCCGCTGGAGCGGTAAATATACGGTTGTATTAAGACCAAAAAATTATACACGTGGCTATTTAATATGGACGTGAATGGCGCGACCATTATGTTTGTGTTCTTCATTCTTGATGATGATGATGCTGGTTGTATTATTTTGCAACAACATCGTTTCATTGCAAATGAGGCATACATGACGAATGCAAAGCCTGTCCATTCATCATTAAAGCTGGGCTTTTCCAGTCAACTTTTCGCTTCAGCCTCTTTGACAGTGACATTCTACCTGACAACAGCGTTTCTTTCTGCAAGCATTTCCACCAATCAGGACGCTGCATCCTACAACCCTGTTTCCATAATCACAGACTTTAACCATCACTCCTCAGTGAACTGCCTCCTAGTCTGAGAAAACCATTAATTCAGCAAGAAAGTGAACATTTCGCACAAGAATAGGCATATTAGGTATAAATTCATATTTTTTCATAAATTCATGAAAACAGCTGCCCACTGCACATTTCACATTGAATTGATTAATGCAGTTTTAAATAATGAATGTTCTCACTGAAGCCAAAGAAATGGCTTAAGTGTAAATGTGTTTGCTACCTGATCTAGCTCATAGAACTCCTTCCTTTCTTCCTGTGTACAGCTGCGTCCAATAGGGGAGATGTTCAACATGCCGTTACGGAATTCAATGAATGTCCCCCTGTGAAACATTACACATTACAATGTAGCTAAACCAGATGATCACTATCCATTATTATTTACATTCTTAGCTTCCCAGCATCCTCCCATGCCCAGTACATCAGAACTACAGAACTAGCTGTTATTAAAAAAATATATATATATATATTGATAATGAGATCAGGACTCAATGTTTGTACCTTTTCTTGGGCAGTTTGATCTTGGCCATGTAGTTGAGACAGAAGTTAATGAAATCTTGGAGTAGATCTTCACCCATGTGGGCCTGGATGGACTGACAACAGCAAGCACACAAAGTTAACCTTCTGGGGCCTGTTACATGAGGTAACGCATCATACTCAGGGTATCGTCGTACTTTTGGGTTCACAAAACCAAGATTCAAATGGCAAATAATCTTAATCTATCAAACAAAGACTTTGAAAATACAGGCTTAAAAGCATTCACATAAAAATTTACTTTTAATTTAATGATCCTGAAAGATGGAACTGGCTTCAGGATTCTCTCAAATTAGAACAACTTGTTTCCATTGGGACGTTCAAGATAATACTTGAAAATGTGCTACATAGGGACTGCTCTTGTTTTTTATTGCCTTCTTATTCGTTTGTTTTTATTGTTTAAGTGTACTGTAATTATGTGATTGTTCCTTTATACATTTTTTACATATTGTAATTTGGGTATTGTTTTATGATTATTTTTATGATCATATTATTTACTGTAATTGAGATCGTTTTATATATTTTTTATGTGTGCTGTAATTAGGGCGTCATTGGAAAAGAGAGCTTGCTCTAATGGCCCTCCCTGAATAATTAAAGGTTATACAAAAAGGTGTGCTTTGGTGACATAACATAAATCTTACCTGGACAGAGAGTAACTGTCCATTTTTATAGGCCACAAGACCATTCTCAGCAAAAACGTAGTCCATTTTCTGGATCACTATCCACATAAACATACAGAAAACAGAGAGTCAAAAGTAATTACATACTTGAGAGACAGATATGCAGTTGGTCTACTACAGAGGTACAGATGTGTGTTTTACCATCATCTCCCAGCTGTTCTTTGATCTTACTAAGGTCCGACCCTCCTACCACTCCGACTCGAACCTTAGTCCTGAGCTTCTGAAGGAACTCCGCCATGGATGGAGTCACACGCTGAAAACACACAGACACACAAGTTACTGACATGATGGGATAAAACACATCAATTATAATACTTATAGCAGCTATCAATCTGCATGTATTTCAGTCGACAGGATTTATGTCAACTAGGGATGTAACGATACACTCAACTCACAATACGATTCACGATTGTAAGTTCATGAGTAGG